>NC_133931.1:37160307-37465307 GCF_031877795.1 Strix aluco
TGTCATAGGGACTGAGTTCAAGGAGATCATCCTGCTAATGTAAATCTAATTCCATGCAATGAAGCCTACCATGTACTTAAAAAGCATCACTGACATAGCCTCTTCTAAAACTTCCTTGCATTTGCACAGTCTCAGTTTTTGCTTGGTATTCCTCCTCATTTCTTTTTTGCTTTCTCTATTTTTCTTCTCTTTTTTTGGAGGATGGGTTTTAGTTTTTTATCATTTAGAATTCTGTCCCTCCTTCAGCATACAAAATCTAAGGACACTTGATATTTTTCCCTAAAGCCAACAACAGATGAGGGCAGCTGCAGATAAAATGACTTGCTGAAACATCAGCTGTAGCCAGAAGTTCAGCTTGTTGGAACGCCACCATCTATATGCTTGAGAGACTTTCTGGAACTATACAGCACTATAGATGACTGTTAGGGGAGTCATAACATAAGACGTGCAGATGTTCCTGCTTACTCCACCCAGTCCCAGTTTATTTAATACACTGAATTATCTTAGCTTCTTAAGGAAGCAAGAAATGATAATAAGCATTAAAATGCCATGGACCACTATTTTGTGACATGTACTTTTCTCTTGGACCAAAAATCCTGATGCCAGTAGAGCGAAAGAACCACCAAGGTCCTACTTCAATGCAGCATCTCAAAGAAAGAATACACCTGGGGTTTTCTGTCTCTCAGAAAAGTGTTTATATCAAAGGAAAGTTAAAAAAACAAGTGAATCACTAGTAAGAAACTGTTCACTGAAGTTATAGGAGGCCTGAAAGGTCTATGGAAAGTTTTACTTGTTATGGAAGTGCTCAGTTTTTTTATGTCTCCTAGCATAGTTGAACTTGAATATACTGATGGGGTAAAACATATAAGGTGGATGCATAGGGATGCTAGATTTTAAATATTAAAATAGGAATGCTGGGGTCCTCTCTTCCTCTCTCCTGCTGTCACACTGTGAATGCTTACGTTCTCAGAGCTGCAGCCTGGGAAGAACAGATAGGAGCCAAACAAGAAAATATGGAAAAAATTATCTCCTATGTGCTTTTTATACAGGACATAGAGTTTGAAGGCACAATAAAGGAAATCCCAAATTGTAAGGGAGGTCTGGAAAGCCTGTGTCTGCATGAAGTTTGCCTTTTTGCAGTTCCTCAAATTAGATCATGAACAAAGTTCTAGAACAGCAGTTCCCAGATTTATCAAAAGTGGGTGGAATGTAAAGTTGTTCAGCTCTACTAGGGTCCTCAACCTGACATTATGTATTGATTATCAGGAAGAAAGAAAATGGTTTATCGCAATATCATGTCAGCAAGAGGCCAAAACCTTTCCATCTTAGCATTGTTAAATCTCTTGGTAAGAGTCATGTTAATAGAATCTCAGCAAAATGAAAAGAAGCTGAGACATCCAAAAGAACCCTCATTTCAGCACAAGACTGATCCACTCACCTCCAGGTATAGAAATATATCCACTTCCCTTTCAAACATTCCCTGCTTCAGATGGCAATTTGTACTGGGAGATAGGTAAGAAAAAATAAATCACAGACATTTGAAATACCAGGAATTGAGTACCAAGAGTCAAAACTACATCTTGAACTTATTTAATCAAGTGCTACCTCATTTACCTTAACTTCATGAACACAACACTGTGACCTTAAAGTACCTGAGAACCTCAGAGTGACAGACACCACTATGTCATCCTAACCCCACACTCAGTGGCTGGACTGTGTTCTCCCCAGTGCCTCTGTCATGGTCACCTGAAAGCTGTTGAGGAGGTGCTTTCATTATCTCTGTAGTTGTGCCTGCCTTTCTAAAAGGGTCCATGGGGATTTCTTTTCCCTCTTCCTTTCTCACACAATAAACGAGTGGCAATCAGGAAGCTGAAGTGCAATACCCTTCTGTCATGCAGGCAAGCACACTCATATCTCCCAGGAAACGCTTTAACCACAGGACTATAAACAATCAGGCTATTAACAATGCACCAGGGTGGTGTGGGAGGGGACACGTCCCCAGTTTGAAGATAAGCTGTTGTGCAGGCATCAGTTCTACATTCATCATGCTAGAGAGAGAGCGTGACAGGGAGCAGGACTGGGTGCCCAGCATCAACATCAGCTGCTGTTGGTTAAGGGACTTACCTGGGGGACAGCCTGGGTCTCACAATTTGTGGAGAGAACTGTGTACACTAGGTTAGAGACTGGTTAGAGTTTTATGTGACAAAAAGAGAAAGATATTCCAGTTATCTTTTAGTAGAGCTCGATCCTTTTGGAATGTGGTTATAAATACTTACATTTAGGACAAGGATTCAGCAGCAGATATTAAGTGCCTACAAGTACTTCTTAACAGCATGGAGGCACATAAAAGGGCAAGGTCCCAGACAAATATGGCTAGCCTTAGACAGCTAGGTTATACACTTCTAGCACTCTGGATTCCTCTTCTTTGTGCCAGGCCTACCTCCTGCATTAAATCTAGCCTGATGTTTACTGTGCACATGAGGTCAAGTGTCTGTAAGCAGACCTGTTATAAACTGCTGAATACATTACAGCTGACAAATTAGCTGTCTAACCCACTGTCCTCTACATTGCAACATTACTGAAATTCACCCAGATACTTTTTAACTGTTCTGTAATTAGAACATTATCTGGTATGAAGAACATGGGAATGGTAGCAATCAAGGCGTCTGCCACTGAAGAACTAAAAATATTAAATTGTCTATGTTCCTCTGCATAAAGTAAGCTTGCTTGAGTCTGCTCCCACCGAACAATGGGCATCATGCCATTGACTTCAAAGTGAGATCTGGGCTCAGACATTTAGTGCAGGAACTGAATCAATTGTTTGACTTCTCAAAACACCACAGAGACAGAAGTGTCTGATGGATGGACCTGGTTAAAATAGACTAGTCTTAATCAAAATATTTACATCCACAAGGTCATTGACAGACCCACAGAATCACCTGTGCAACCTCACTAAATTTGGAGAAGGAAAAGAAATTAAAAGGAAAATAGCAATAAAATGTATCCTGTTATGATTACCTATCTGGAAAAATCAAAAAGTCAGAACTAAAAAAACCCAACTAAACTAAAAAGCCTGAACTGGCTACACAATAGCCAAATGAAATAAAATACATCAATAGCAAGCTTCCAGGATGGAACCAGAACAAATGCTAAACCCATTTTAGATTTCTGTCACACACATATCCTTACACAACACAGGCAGTAAGTGAATAGTTCAGAAGAGTATGGTGTGGGGCAGATTGACCCTAGCACAAGAGCATGGATGTAGATGTGTAGAGTACTGCTGACAGTCTTTATAGCACCAGATCCAGCACACTTGGCTGACTAGTGTTCCCTCATGACCTATGGTTACCAGATGTGCAATAGTTGTCTCATGATAACCTTCCATCTCTGCCTTTTGAACTGTTATTAATGATAAGTTTATTTTGAAAAGGTAGCTGACAGTATAGGAAACAGACAGGTTTCTCTTTCAGGATCAGCTAACCACATGCAGGTGTCTCTGCCAAGTGCCTTCTCCATTTCACGAAAAATACATCTTATTCATTCTTAACATAGGAATCTTTTCATGTCTTCTGGTCTTTAACTATAAAATAATTTTTCTATTTTCTATTACTTGTTTACTTTCTTGTTATTTTTCCTCCACTGCCATTTACAGTGGTATTCTTCCCTCTCTAATCCTTTCAGTCAGTACCCTAAACCACTTCTATCCCAGTCCAGGGCCAAATTCTAGAGTAAAAATAACCCTTAAGCAGTATGAAAATGTCTCTCAGGTACTGACTTCAGTGCAGCCAGCAGTTAGATGGGCCTGAATCTAAGTGGAAGTTTCACTGACTTCTCTCCTCAAGTTTGGTACCAAACTCTGAAAGTCTGAGTTTCTTTTCTGATCTTAACTCCTTCAGAGTTCAGCTCAAAGGTGACCTCAGTCACTAATAGGAACCAGATGACCTTCCCCTTTCACTGGTGTCTTTTTGGGTTACTCTTTTTCAGTAAGGTCTCCATGAAAATGGCTAGAAAGACTCTTCATAAAAGCTATCTAATATGTAAAGCCTAGTCCATAGATGCAGGCTAGTTGCAGCACTGCATGGCTTTGCAGGCTCTGATCTAAAAAAATTCGCATAATTTTGCAAGACTCATTCAAGGCCTCAGCTTGAAGGAACGTTCCTTGGTAGGTCGATATTTTTTTTTCTTGTGGTTTGGAATGAAAGACATTCATCTCCATCTGGCTATGGTCATTCTTTTCATCTTCTCATCTGGATAGTTTTTACAGTCCAGGACAATGTGGTAGTTACATTTACATTTTAGTACTATGAATGCACAAGTGCCTGAGGATCTCTCTCTTGCAACTTTTTTCCCTTTCCATGAACATCTGTACCTGCATACTCAGTAATGACACTGTGTTTCCACAGCCAGAATACAAACACATTCCAAAAAACATAACTGAAAACACTGGAAAAAGTTTTCTGAGCAAAGCTGTTATTTATGTAAATGAAACTTAAGAAGTAATTTTCCCTTTCCATACTGATTAGTGTTTTTCTCTTGAAGCCTTCTAGCTTTGGGGCTTACATTCTGGTGTCAACATTCTGGGCTCTGAAACAGATGAATGGTTTCAGAGCTTCAGTCAGGAAAAAAAACAAACCCAAATGTCAAACCCATGCTTATTAAAACAATAAGAGTAATGATAATGCAGAAATAAAGTGTTTACAGATTGTTTGTTGTATTATATTACTAGCTTTAAACATAAGACTTTAATGAAGAAATGCCACGTTAATAGGGCATCAGGAACCACTGAGGGATCAAAATGATGCAAGTACTCCTGACACGGTCAAATCTTCCTTTAGAAAAACAACCAGTTTTCCCCAGTAGCTTGAATCTTGCAACCCTTCCCTTCACAATCCATCACAAGTTCCATAATAAGTATATACAACTAGCCACATAGCCACAGCACTGGAGAGACTGTGAAAGCTGAAGGAAGAATTCAGTCTGTTGGGTGGGTTAAGTAGATGTCATGAAAACCTCACACAAAGGCTGTGGTTTTAGATGCCATAAATTATTTCTTCTGTGAACAACAAATTAGAGAATACACAAAAGGAGAACCAATTCTTGCATTCATCCTGAGATTATATGTGACTTGGTCAAATATGTTATTATTAAACTACACTACAAACTTTATTAATGGAAATTTGTTAGGAATAGCCAAAAGGTATGGAGACATATGACAACAGAGGCTTTGAATAAACATTCTATCAAGACATATAGCCTTGAAAGGAACAATATAAAAACATCAAGGTTAAACGTCAGAGTAAAGGAGTCTAATACAACAGTCATCCCACAAAATTTGAAGCCCAACTAGAATATCTTTTTAATTCTGGTAAGTTAGGTCTAAAACTATAACAATGAAAAAAGTATTTAAAAGAAGAAAAACATGGACACTAGTAAAAAAAAGTTTATATCTTCATTCTCCTTTCATCTACATGCTAGCTGGTGAGTTTTCATTTTCTAATAGATTTTAAGGTGTCTTGAAAACAGCTGAAAGCATAATATGAAACAAATATATAATTTGCATTGTTGTTCACTCCATAATGAAACTTTCATATGATCCAAAAAAATTCAAATTAGTTCAAAACTAACCTGACTGAAAGTATTGCAAGAGGAATTAACAACATTAGACATTAAACGAAAGATGAAAACCAGGGTCAATACACGCAAAGAAATACACATGAGCAAAACCAAATTTAATCGTACCTACAAAATAATGGGTTCTAAATTTGCTGTGACCATTTGAGAGATCTTAATCTACCCACAGCTATTGGATTATTGTATATAATCCCCTGAAAATATCAAATCCATAGTGAGGTGCAGTCAAAAATGTAAATAGACCAGGACAAAAATACTACTGAAAGACTAAGGAACATGGCAGTAAACATCTCTGTGCACTTCATTAATCTTCAGTGCACACTCTCCTGAAAAGCATGTGCAGTTCTAATTTCTCTGTATCAAAAAGGACACAATAAAATGTAGAAGTACAACAAAAATGATCAAAGGTAGCTAACAGTTTCTGTATGAGGAAGGACTTTTCTGTTTGGAAAAGAATACTAGCAGGAGGTATCATATAAGGTTATAGGAAAATTCAGTTCAGAAGAGACCTCAGCAGATCTCTAGTGCAATTACCTATTCAAATAGGGTTACTTCTGGGGTTTTTCCAGTTGGATCTTGAAAAACCTCCAAAGATAGAAACTGCACAGCCTCTCTGGGCAGCCTCTTACACTGCTCCACAGTCCTCAGGGTATAAAAGCTTTTCCTTCTATCCCATCTGACAATTCTTGTTTCAATATATGTCCATCATCTCTTGTTCTCCCATTGTGAAGACCCTGGCTCTGTCTTCTTGATGACCTCCTCTTAGGTATTGAAAGGTTGCTATTTAGATCTATGTGAAACTTCTTCAGTCTTGAGTCAGTAAAATGGTGACATTCATGGAGAAGATAGATAATGATCTCTCAGTGTTTCTCATAACACAAAAGGTAGCAAACAAAATTTTTAAACAAAAAGCTTATAAAAAAAAAATAACCACTTTTTCCCCCTAGAAAATATATAGTTGTAGATGATGTATAATTGTAGACAATTTCAAACTTTGCAGAATTAAGTGCCATATGATTTTGTCTTCTAGAAACAGACTTTTGAACCCACAATTTGTGAAGCAAGTCTATATGATCTTTAAACATGTCTATGTAATGTCTATGCAACATTTAGTCTAGGAAATACCTTTTTCAAAGATTATTAGAATCTGGGAAGGTTTGCAAGAGGAAGTATCACCCTAAACTTTCCCGATCCTTGTATACTTCCCAGAATTATCTGCTATTTGTCATTTTTAAAACCAGGGTGGTAGTCTAACTCTGGACAGCAGGTCTCATGATAGTCTATGCCTTTATGCATAGCAGTCAGAGCTGACAAACTTTAGAAAAATTGGCATAGGCTGGTAGGCTGGGTCCATGCTCTGTGCCATGGTGAGTCCCTGTCAATGCCTGTCAGTTATTCACTGTTCTTTCCATTGCAGCAACTTCTGGCTACTGCTGGATTTCCCCTCAAATATACACCCTTGACCAACTTAACGTGAAAATGGTAAACAACAGCTTGACTGTGTAAACAGAGAAATGAATGTCTGAGAAACACATCACTGTGTCAGGACAACTGCAATGAAAAAGCAGGGGTGAGCAGGAAATCAACCTGTTTTATGAGCTTTTGTTGTCATCATGGATGCAGAGAAATACTCAAGTGTGCAAAGAGACAGACTGTTTCTCTGAAAGACATTATATTTCCATATATAGTTGTATTTATACATTTGTCCTTAAGCCACCCACAGGAGTTTTTCAAAACAGAGATCTGTTTCCATTCATGTTTCAGTGTTGTCTGCAGACAGCAGTGGAGTTACACTTTGTGACAGGCGAACTTCAAAAGGTTTGGAGGTTCAAAGCTTGTATGGGCTTATCTGAATTTCTCAGGTCTGCAAATCTCACCGTATCAGCCTACAGCTTGGCACTTCAAGCACTTCCTGGTGAAATCCCAGATGGAAATGGAGACACAGTTTGACTTCAGAGGGCCCAGACCAAGATATGCATTCTAATTCCTGATAGGTTTAAGAGGGAGCTGGAGACACAGTGCACATTGGCAAAACCTGAAGCCAGATATACACAGACTTTTTTGATTCTTCATGAGGATGCCACAGTGGAAAAACATAGAAACTCAATTTCCACACATCAAAAAAGAGGCATTTTATACTTTTTTATGATTCTAATCCACTCCAAATATCAACAGCTTGCAAAGATAGTATTTGCAGTACTGCTGGGGTTTTTTGGGTTTTTTGGGGGGGTTTTTTGGTGGGTTTTTTTTGTTGTTTGTTGTTTTTTGTTTTTACACAAAGAACAATGAAATCAACAGGAATCTCACAAAACTGAATGCACTGTATGTCCCTCATAAGTGACTGGTCTTCTGGTCTTTTGTTATGTCATGAGCTGCATTTTACCAAACATATCTCTGCTTTCTATCTGTCTGTTTATATCATGCTCATCTATTCTGCAGTTATTCTCCCATATGTGCATACCTGTAACCTCCTAAACAACATAGCATTACAGTAACGACCTGCTGAAATGCCACTGCTTTAGCTTCTGGGTACCTCTCAAGAGCAGTATGAAACTTGCAGAAGAGTAAAACCAGTGAGGGTGATTATTTTGTCAAACATAATCATTTCCATACTGACTGCTCAGCAATGAAATGTGCCTGTCTTAGTAAAGTGTTTCACTTAAAGCCTCCTCTGAAGGCTGAATAGCAGCATAGAAAGATTGAATTATTCATGGTAATTTCTGACTTTTTTATAATTTTAGCTTACTGTAGCAACCAAGAAGATAATTTATATATGAACTATTGCTAATTGAAAATTAATTGCAACATATTATCTAACATACCAGCTTCTTTAAGTAGATCTGATATTGTAAATGACACATAGCATTTGGGCGAAGTTAGTCTCAAACTTCATGATCCTTCCTTTTACCCCAAACTTTGGCAGTGGTGGAGCCACACTTGAAGCAAGTCTTGGCCAGTTCAGCAACAGAATGTGTATTTCAGTGTTTATAATTCCCACAACATAATTGTTTTGTATTTCTTTCATGTCACTTTGACTATGTTGGAGATGATGTTACAGATTTATTAGTGATTAAAATAACTTTGCTGTGATGTAGATAAAATAGATGCATTTCTACATAATTTTTCTTATTTTTCTGTAGATGCAATTCTCTTGTCACTAATCATTGTTCTAGTTGAAATTATATTATCTGTCATGCAAAAAGTGCATGACACTTATACTCCCTAATAACACATTTCTACCCACTTAGTGGGCATCTGGTGGCAAAATACAAATTAAGCATACCATAAGAATATTTCTGTGGAGATAAGGTGAAGAGGTAATTTGTCTGAAATAGGGGACAGGCATTTGGATATATGGAGAAAGTCAGACTTTTGGAATACTTAGCTAAAAGCAATTTACTAAAAACTTTAGTAAGACATTTTTGAAAGAATATTTACATATATACTTGCAATAAAAATTATGTTAGTTCTTATGTTAACAGTACAAGTTCAATTACCAATAAATAGAAAAATCAGAATTATGCAAGTGGACATCATTGAGTCAGCCTATTTCAACAAGCGAAACATGCTCAGGTGATTCAGTGTGCTCTTCATACTTCCAGAAGAAGTATGGCTTTTAATTTCACAAATTTGTTTGGAACCATCTTATGCTATGACTGTTTACCAGCAAATAAAATGACAGAAAGCATGGCAGATTCAGTACACATTTCATCTTAAACTCAGGGACCACAGCGCAGAATGCATTAATCTAGCTCATTTTCCAAAGACTGTACATAATATGCAGTTCATCTGAATCACAGTAAAACATGATTTTGAGAGTTTGCCAGCTTCAGAGTGTTCCTGAGAATAGTTTATCACTGGTGTTCTCCATTTCCTTTCTTGATCCTCTCCTTGAGAGTCAGCCAAACAAATGTGAATAAATGTATCTGATAGTTTCTAAAATGTCTCAGCAACTAATCAGAAATAACTGGACCAGCTCTTGCAGAAATAAACCCCAATGTCTGGCTCTTAATGTGTGATTCTTAAACATAGAACTTTATCTTTAATAAACAGGCCAAGGGAATGTTTTTGTAGTTCATTTAGAGTACTTCTGTTGTTTTTTATAAATATACATGCAGTTAAGGAGCACTATATTAGTCGCTTTCCCCCGCCTCTGTTAAATATTAATCTCCTTATTCCATAAAGGAAAGACAGGCTATAATTTATAATTTTTCAATTTTGAACAATGTTAAGATGCCTTTTACTCTGAACAGTAATGGAAATAGTAGGAAAGAAATGTTGAACAAAAAAATCCAGTTCATATTTAATGCCTTAATAAATCCCAGATTTTGACTGTGCACATGATGAAGCAGAAAGAATTCTTTCTTAAAAAATACATTAAAAATCCAAATTCAGGTTGTATTCTGTTTTTTACTTTGACTACCATCATTCTTACCAACGTGAGCAGCATTCCCTGGCTGGCAGGGACTTTTAAACAGAAATGTACTTGTTAGCTGCACTGGCTATCCTGGAAAGTAAAGTGTGTTTTTTCTCTATTAAACTGTTACAACATCATTGGAAACACCAACAGTCAGTGTACTTCTACTCTCAAGACCACCAAGAACAGGGAAAGAAATAAAAGGTGTTTTCTGAAGTTGTTATCCGTCTATTAAGCTGTCACAGGACTGAACTTTCTGACTCCTGAAGTGAATGTCCTGCACTGAATACTTTGGTTAAAATCAATGACATAACACTAAACGCTGTTACCTCAGAGTCCTTTCACCTGATGACGATTTCAGTGAGTAGCATCTTTCCTCACTGGATAAAGCCGCTTACCCTCCAGAAGTGTTCCTTCACAGATCCTCCCCTTGTGGCACTTGTCCTCTAGAGAAGAGAGAGGAAGGAACAGTTTTCTTTGCTTTCCATCTAAAAAAATCGCTGAATGAACTCCATCTTTTTTCCCCTTATTTATATGTGAATAGTATAAAACTGTAGTAGATTCATTATACCTTTGCCCTTCATCTCTCTAGAAGCCATCTCACAGGAGAACTTACAACTGTGTTGCGAATTTAATTATCCTTTTCCTAGCAGTAGTAAAACCTGTGATTTGGTAGCAGCAATCTCGAGTGCTGCTTGCAACACCTTAGAGTGAAGAAATCTTAGAGAAATTGTACACGTTTGCATTTCTTGTTTGGCTTTTGGCTGGATGAGGTAGATTCTGCCTGGCAGTAACTCCCTACCAAGGTGAGAGGTGGTCAAGTGTGCAGACACTGATCCTTTAAGATCTTGTAGCTAGTGCTGGTGGGTAATATAGCTGGTGGTAAAAACATGCAATATTCTTGGGCTTTCCTTGCTCTGCTCCATTGTCAAAAGCTCTTGCCCATACCCACCCCCCCACCCCCCCATCCCCCCTGATTACTCTATTTAACAATAAAATGGCCGGGTATTTTCCAGTTTTAATTCTCAGACTGAATCTTGTTTACTAAAGCATATAATGAACTCAGATATTCTCATAATAAAAAAGCTCAACACAAAAAAACCCCAAAACCTCACTGCATGCCTCTGTTGATTTCTTTGTGGTTGTGTTACACTCAGAGCCCTGGTAGAATTGTGGGCACTATGATAAAATGGAATTTGACTGAAAATGACAACTAAATGTTGGGTACAGCCCACCCTCTTGGCAACTTCTGTAATGTGATTGCTAAATATTTCATTACCCAGAGCAATTTATGGAGATTTTCATGGGATCTAGTATGGGTCAGAGCAGAAGAGCTTGTAAATCAGTAATATTAAGACTGACTGTCTAGTTTTTCTTTCAGTATGTGCTTTTAGTATATGTGTCAATTAGATTAAGTTTCTTCTGTTGGGTCTTGACTAGAACAAGTGACATGAAAAAGTGAAGTTGCAGAGGTTTAATTTGAACAGACAGTAAAATAAAAGGAAAATAGAGCTAATCTCAGGCATAACAATATATCATATTACATATTGCTTTTACTGTCCAATCAAGCCATGAAGCATGAACAAGATTCCACTGACTTCCATTGCCCAGACTAATTTTACCCTCAGCTGTATTCAGAGGTTATTTGATTTTTTGATACAGCTTGTCCCTGCTTGCAGGGCTTGTACTATCAGCCTTGAAGTTGGTATTATCGTATTCAAAAATTTGAATGTATATATGGAAAACAATGTCTCTCGCAACTGGTGCTGCAAACTTTCAAGACTTTATGGCAAGTTTCATAGCATTTCACTGTTTATCTGAAGTCCTTGTTCTGGGAGTCTTAGGATTCTAGAATCTTGTCTTTTTTTTTAATGAAGTTTTCAGTCTGTAATAATTGCACAGAAAAACTGCAAAATGTGGCCTGTTCTTACTGAACACAAAAGCTCAGAAAAATGCCCCAACCCTAAAATTAAAATATTTTTAGAAATATCTTAAAAAAGATATCATGATTAAGTCAAATTCAAAACAGTCATTCTGAGCAATTGAGTTTGACAATGTTGCAAATATCTCAATAATAAAGTAAATATTTTTATCTAAACTTGATCATTCCATAGTCTTCATGCTATATAATATGCTGGTCTCATGCAGTGTCAGTTAGTTTATATCACTTAACTAGGTGTTGATTACGTACTCACTTCCACGATATCATTCTGGAAAACAGTGCACCCAGTGGAGGTTGCCATACTTCTGGCACCCTTGCTTAGTTTTTCTGATTCTTGTGCATTTCACTTCATAAAAGTATTTGTATCAATAGACCAAATTAAGGTCTGGTCTAAGCAAACATAAAGTCATTTTAGGATCAACAGAACAGTGGAATAGGATCTATTTGCACCAAGGCTTATTTTTTTCTAATGTGTTTATTCTACAGTGAAAGCTAATTGGAGTACCACAACCTTTGTCTTTTAAACTGTTTTAGTAGCATTAATTACAGGAATTAAAAATTAAGTGAATGTATTTTGGGATATATCCTCTGCAACTGAAAATTAGATTTCAGCACTTAGAAATACATTCCACCACATACCATTTCTTGGAATGGAGAATTTTAAATGTTAAACTTTTTTTTTTTCTGCAATAAAGGTCACTGTAATAGAGATATGATCTTCATTACAATCACTGCTGCAGGGATTCATGAAACAACTCAAAAAGGATTCAAGTGCAAAAGCAGTAAAAAACAAATGGTATGTTAAAGATTGTACTTACCTGACTGAAAATATTCAAGTCATCTAAAGAAAAAGCCAGAATACATTGCCATTTAAAGTAAATAATACTAATTTTAAAATAAACATTTTAGCTTGCAAAAATATCCACAAAACTCAGGGGACTAATATTACTGCTTAGTGTAGACAATCCATTCACTACATTAAAAATTTTCCTTTTTACAAGCAAAGAAAATGTGGCAAGTGGCCTCCTATAGTTTACTTGGGTTTATCTCTTACTCTCTATGGGTGTTTAAGGCTGATTTTTAGCCTATCTGCTTTCATGACCCTCGAGACTATTTGCATTACTTCAATAGAATCCTTTAAAATGAGAAACATAGATTATCCCCTCTTCTCTTGTCAGCTCTTCATCAATACAGTCTTGTTACTTTATTGGAGTTTCAGGTTCCACATTTGCTGCTACTTTATGAGTCACTCTGCGCTACGCTTATTCCCATGCTTTCAGTTGTCCTGCAAATGTACTACTCACCTCAGAAAGCTGCTTGTTTTGCTCCTGTTTTCTGTCTACCACTTCCCATTTCTGCACCAAATACCAATGTTGTTATCCATCTTGTTTTCAAAACTCAGTCCCTTATTATCAGTTTAATGCTTTCTCACTTTTCTCCCTCACGCTCTCAACACTTTCCAGGACCCCTGATGAAGCATTGTGCCCAAATGATTACTGTTGTGCCCACTCATCTATCCCCTAATTCACTTTTTAAATGGCTGTCAAAGATTATTTATCTGTTTTCCTTCTTTCTCCCTATCTCCCTTGATCTTTTGCAGCTTTTAAGGCATGTCTCCTTGTCTATCTTCTTCCTCCTCCCCTTTACTTATTAGGCATTCCTAAATGGAAAGGGATCTTTACAAACTTTATCTGCCAGAGTCCACTCAAATTTCCTTTACCGCTGTGCTGTATAACACACTGCTCTCTCTCATGGTAGTACCTAACATACTCCAGAGTTACTTTTCTCAGAAATTTTTCTTCCCATCTTACAATTACCTTCACTCTATCTTTTTTAGTTATTCAGTTAGTATATTCTAATACTTTATTCTCTGAACTGATTAGTCATATCTTAAATTCAAATTGAGTGACCAAGTTTTGATCAACTCTAAAAACTGTAAGGCTATTGCTTCTGCCTTTCATGATCATGTAAGTGAAGAATCGTCTCTAGTTCTAATACTTGTACCCACTGCTTAAAAAATATCTAGTATCCACTAATTTCTTGGCAGTTAAATCATGTCGTTAGCAGTCAAAAAATCATTGTAAGTTTGGTTGAAGAGAATGATCATTTTAAAATTTGGTTTTATTTCTCCTTGTCTAAAAACACAGATGACAACACACAATTCATATGTTGAAAAATTAGCTGAACTTTTAAGTGGAAATATTGCCATACTATATCTGAAAGACAAAATGCCATATTAATATAGAGAGTGCTGAACAGATGCAAACAATTTCTCAATGTAACTTTTAATTCCTCACATAGGAATTGACTGTTGCTAATGCTTGGCAATACTATCCTGCCTTACAGTGTTCTGTCACAATGCAACATAAACCACAATTTGGCACTATATTCCAGTGGTTTGCAATTCTACATTTATCATGAAGGTTGTGTTTTGCTGTTGCTTCAGGTTTGCCTGTCTCATTCCATGCTACTCCATGTCCGTGAGTAGTATTCAGAAGTGTATAGGTTTGCTTCACCGATGGAGTGAAAACTCACTTTTTAATGACATTCTATTATGCTCCAGCTTGGCTTTGTTTGAGAATATTTGAGACTTCCAAAAGCATGTTAAAATGACACATGGGATATCATTTCAGCTGCAAACAGACAACAAAATACAAGAAAGGTTATCTGACTGTTTAGAAGTTTAAAGCAGTATTGTTTATGGGGAATATCTATTATGGAACTAGTTAAATTTAAGTGACATGATCCTACTTTCTAGACATGCACAAACTGTAGGTGTCCAAAAACTCTGCACCTGTAGAAAAGTCACAGCTCTGTGAAATCAGCACAAGTCTTTATAAAAGTATTTTGGGGGCATAATAAAACAAGAGATAGAAAAGAATCAGCCATGACAGATATTTTATTGCAAGGTCTGTCTGTCTTCAGTCAAGAAAATCAGCAATGCAAAATGGACACAAAGAAGCACCATGCCGAAGCTGCAAGAAACAGCTCAGATACAATGAATGCATAACTCACTGCCACACTAGAGGATTTTAGTGTATTGTTAAAACTCCTTCAATTTGGATAAATCTGTGTAGCCATGTCAGTTAATTCAATGAATCCATTTCTCACTGAAGTACCAGTCAGTTCAAACAGCTCTCAACTTTCTTTGTAAATAAAATACAAACAGTAAACCTTTGAGACACATATCAGCTAGAGAACTGGGAAAACTACTCACTTTATCTGACTTAGAGAAACTTGAACTGGCCACCAAAAGAGAAAACCAAAACTTATAAAAACTACCCAGCCTATCACATTTGAGAGCTACTCTTGCTCCTCAGGTCTAATGGAGTTGAAAAAAGAGTATCTAAATGATAATTGACATTTAGCGGTGCTTCCTTCAAAACCGTAGAGAACTACCAAACACCCTATTCACCTACACAGCCATCATACAGCTTTTAGTCTTCCTTTACTACTGAAGGAGAAATGCAAAAAGATACTTTTTCAACTTCAATATGTTGGATTTCTTACAGCCCCAGACAAGATACAGTCCTGCTGGAAAATATAGGCAACTTTTTTCTTGGCTTTGAATAAAAAAGAGTTTGTAGGCTGATACTGTAAGATATATCCTTGCAGGCTTTTTTCCAGCAAGTTTGCCATACTGTTGTCACACATGTTAAATCTTATCAGCAAAATGGATTTTCACTCATCTGGATCAACTCACTTAGTAGCAGTCAAAGCCTGTCTCCCATCAACTTACCCAGCAGTTCTTGCTTCCCAAAGTGTCTAGCAGCCCAGCAGACTCCCTAGGATCACATTCTCAAACACGCCTACTTTCCATAGCACATTTTGACTTTCTGAGTGCACTTTGATAGTCTGCTCTGCTTACTGCTTCCCCTGTACCATCGACTGCTGGGTTCTGCTAACATGTTTTTAATAACAGCACAGAATTCCATATTCTGAAACAGAAATACCACAACAATACGATACAACTCAAAATCAAATGGTTCATCAAGAGGCAATTTTGAGTTAAAAGGAGAGGCTTACTGGCCTTTTCCTCTCAGCCTACTTGGGTGGCATCTTCCAGAGCCAAGGAGGCAGCCTGCTTTCCATTCAGGTAAAGAAATTCTCCTGCCTGCTTGAAAATTAAGAGATTCTTTGCAGTCTGGGCACCCAAGTGCATGACAGGATTATGACATAGCCAGCCACCCACATTGTCACAGAGTGGTTTTGTTTCAAAAAAACCACAAACACTAGGATGAATTTTAAGATGGAGAATGTTCTTGAAGCACTGCACTTAAGTGGAAATGCACAAGGGGTACTTCACACACCAACACAAATCGCACCAAGAAAAAGCAACAATGTAACAACGGATTTTTTTTTTTTTTTTTTTTTGTCTTGTATAGTACAAATACTTCTAAAACAAATAGCCAATAATTAGTCCTTTCCACTCAGCTTCTGAAGGTGCTGTCCATCACAGATAAGCATATATACTTAGGATCTCACAGTCTGCAAGAATTTACTGGGGCCCATGGGAGGGCATTAAGCCAGCAATGTGGCCCATTTTCTTCTCACAGTCTTTTTGCAAACTGACCTCTCAGAGCTCCTCATCTTTGCTTAAACACTGGTGACAAATTGTGATGAAATTACACTCACATCTAAATCTACAGATTTCTCTCTTGCTTAAAATGTTTATAGGTTTATTCTTGTTGGGACTTGGGTCTTCAAGAAAGCAGAGACTCACTTAGAAAACTATCTAGTCTTGCTCCGAGACATAAACTTCTTGTTGCTCCCAAGAGGTTGCCTCCTGGGCTCGATGATGTAATTTCCCAACTATCTGTATTTTTAAATTAAAATATTTTTGAGTCATAGTCTGGGAAAGGGCTGCTACATGTGCCAAGGTGTCATACAGTCAGGGCACAAGGGAAGGTGTGAGAGCAGACAAAACCTTCTCCTCTCTCTTTCCTCTCTGCTTCCACTTCACACAGCCCTTTCTAAGAGAATGGTGGAGGCTGCTGAATGTAGGGAAGCAGAAAAACTACCTTCAGGCTGGTAAAGAAACAGAAGAGATTTTCTGGTCCTGGAGCACTTCACCTCTTGAGTTCCTGTCATTCAGGAGCAGGTACTGTGCAGACACCATTTCAAGCTGTCTTCAAAGTTAATGGAACAATTGTCTTATCGAAATAATTAAATTGTAACCAACTATGTCACCTTTCTTTAAAGTTCTGTAAAGTTAGTTATTTCTTTGAACAAGTTGTATATTTTGACAGTTTTAAAATCAAGTTAAAAAATAAAGAGATCGGTAATGCTTAAATCATTATTTTGTATAATGGAAAATAAGAAAAAAAAAATTTTATTTTTTTATGTTAACCTGAAACATTAACATAGTTTCTTGGAAAGAAGCAATTAATGTCAAAGCTCATTACTTAGAGAACAATTAATAATTTCCTTGCATCAAATAAAATATTTAAATAAATGGTTATGGGAAATCTCTTGACTAAACTGAAATGTTGCCATCTGGCTTTCATTCTCCCTATACTCTTTGTCAGTAAAAAAAATTGAAAAATTCTTACACAGTAGAATAATGCAGTGATAAGCTGCTGGTGTTTATGTTAAGCTGCTCCCACTCAGGAATGTTTGTACTTAGAACACAGCATCTTCTCATAAATGTTCAGGCATCTGTTGTAACCTTCTTGGCACTTAAGGGACAATTTACTGTAACAGAGCTGAAAGAAAGTTGGGTTGGTGTTTTTTTTTTATTTCAAAAGGAAAACAACTCAGATCCTGCAGTGTCACTAGCTCTATAAAGCAAACAAAAATATTTATACCATTGAATTGCCTCACATCTTGGAACTTGTGTGCACAGAGAAAGGAGAGGTTTTAGACAGGAGGATATCTCTGGTGATAAGTTGACAGAGATCCCATGATTTAAAGAGATAAAGAGAAGATAACTTTGCCATTCTGGGGATCACATCTAAACAATATAAACATGCACTCCCTCAATAAAGCACACTGGTAAATATATCCGGAATTGCTGCATTATCTGTATTTAAACCATCTGTTTATGTAGCGTCTTAAATACAGAGGGCAAGGCACAAAGCTGTATTTTACATCAACTATTTCCTTGTTTCCTAGGATTCTGGTTTAAAGCTAAAGAAGCCCAGCAGCTGTCCTGCTGTATTACCTATGGTCACTGAGTGAGATCATCAGCTCATGTCAGTGACACAATGGCAATGCAAGACATCACCATGACTGTACCATCACCTGTACCTAGAGAATGGTAGTTGTGTTTTGAAACACTGACTAAAATGTGCTAAGAGAGAAGCGTTGCCCAGAAAATTGGTCCCGGTAAGGGCATCAGACTGTCAGGTGACACCTCACAGGGTGCTGTTGGGTCTGTGGCTTCTCTAAGGAAACTGCCCCATGTTTGCTCTGAGTTGTAAATTCGTGAAAGCTTTTCTTGGAGAGCAAGCTTTTCTCTATGAGAACAGCTCTTTTTTTTCTGTCATTTTATACAACCCTTTTAGAGCTCTCTCTCAGCTGCAAAGAACACCTGGTTGTTTCCTGGGATATGTTGCAGCCTCTTTCCACCTTCCAGGTACAGACTCACCAACTTTACACACCTGATATGGTCAGCTCCCAGAACAGAAGTGGGACTACAGCACTGTTCAGCATCCACGGGACAGTGTGCATTTCCCACCAGTCGTTGTGCCTCGGGTGCTCCCCAGCACGTGGCTCCATGCTGTGGGCCACCTCAGCTGACACACGGGAGCATTTCAGTCAGGGAGCCATCAGTAAGTAGTATCACTTTATCACATAAACCAATGTAATGAGCCTCATACATTCAGTAAAAAAGAAATTGAGATGTCTTATAAGCTGTCAGGTGAGCCTCTGAACTGGAAAGCAATTTGAAGGTGTAATATGACCCCTTTTCTTGGCCACAGATCCAGGAAGATACTAAGTTCTTTGGGAAGAGAAAATCTTGACTTTGGAAGTGGTGACAAATCTGCTGTCAAAGCTGTAGTCATTTCTGGGCACCACAAAGCAGAAACTTCTGCAGAGAAGAATATTAGTTGGCACAGCTTGATGTAATGGGTGAAGAATCTGCAACTGGGATCTGCAATACCTAAAATCCTCTAAGGACCAGGAAAAGAGGAAACTTTACCACACACACACACACACACACACTCTCTCTCTCTCTCTCTCTCCTGCACACATATAGGCCCAATTTCAGGAATGAAAATTAGCTGGTAACTTCCAGAAAGAAAGAAATGATCTTCTGTGTAAGAATTAGAGTTAGCTCCAGGTTCAGGTGGCAGTGTGTGTTATCTGTGAGTCAAGCACAAAGGGGAATTGTAATAAACTCGAGTCTGTCAGACTTCAGCTTTGGATTCACCCTGCTCTCTCAGCACTTCTCTGTTTCCTTGGTTTACTGTACATAAACCAGCCATTTATGTTTGCATGTGTGTGTTTGTAGACTAAATGCGCTTCATTAAATTTATAGGTATAGTGTGCTTCTCAGTTTTTGTTCTTTACACAGAGTCTGGTCATTAGTGGTAATAATAGTAAACCACTGCCTCTGAAATTCTGTTACAAGGACATTATTACAAAGCCTCTAACTGTTCTGTTATTTATAGTCTCAAATTTACTGCTTTTTGTCTAAGTAACCATCAACTAACTGTACTCTTAAATCTTGCTCTTTTTCTGAGATGTTTAGACTACAAGAATTTTTATTGTTACATGCTTTTATTCTTCATTCCACATGGACTGTTTAGGTGATTTGTTTCCTGCCTATGTGCACTGACAGCCCAGACATTGAGAACTGGATTAATAGGAAATAACTCATGAGTTGGTCTTATGACTGAGAGTCCCATAAATGAGATTTTGATAGCACATAAAATTAATGCTGTTACACAAAAGAGTAGTTTTACTTGTGATCTGAGACCCAGGACTAAATGTTCACACTGTCTGCCTAACCTGTCACAACAATTTTTACTTCCAGCTTTTTCTTACACTGTCTTTGGACAAGAATGATGTCTCGGAATTCTTACATAATTCTAGAACAGACAATTTCCCAAAATAAAATGAGCAAGTACAACTGGAAGGCACAAAACTGAGCCACAAATTATCCTTTCATCCTCAAAGAGGCACACACATGGATGGAGCAATTCTGAGGCGATGAAAAAAGAATGGATCACTTCTATCATATCATTCTGTGAGTGACTGTCTGAAAATTATAAATTATTATGGTTTTTTTCAAAAGGAAACAAACAGTTTCCACTTCCAGTGAAGTGGCACCCTTAGTAATTTTCCATGCCGATACTGGTTGATTAAAAACAGACACAAATTATTCCTCCCATAGTCTGCAATAAAAGAAAAACAAACTTAGTAATAAAATATGAGGAAATCCTTCTATTTCACCTTAAATGTCAGCCAATGCTTTGTTCCCCTGTCATGATTTTGAAGGTCAATTATGGAAAAAATGTTCTGGAGAAATTGTAAGTGCTGAGGTTTTTCTAACAAGAATATGATACCTGGAACTTGTAGCATTCATGTTTACAAATTTCTGCTGAATTGCTCATTCACTAGTTAACTTCCAGAGTCAGCAATGGAAGCCTCATTTAAGTGTAACCTAAAACCTATTTGTGGACTGAAAAATGTCAATACAAAGGTTAATTCCTTACAGAAGCTTCTTTTAGAGTGGAAATAAAGGTATTATAGCCTATAAGCTGAAATGAAGCCTTTCTCTTATTTATAATTTCTATGCACCATTTTCCCACTAATTAATCCTTCAGATCACTTAGGAATGTCAATAAATAGTTTTTTGTTCAAATTCAGTTCAACAAGATTCTCAATATAATTTCTTCCTTATTGCACAGAATGAATCAAACTGCACCATTGTTCTCACTTATGGGTGCAGGAATAAACTAAGCAAGCAGCTGTACTATAAATGCCAAATTAGTAGTTAGTAAATGACGTTACTTCAGAGGCAGGCAGTTTTTCAGAAACAGTTCAGAAGAACATAAACAGTCATGAGATGGATTGTCAGCACTAGAACTGGTAGTTTGGGTGGAGTGACACCAAGGGCCTAAAAAGAATGATGCTTATAAGCAGGGCTTGATTCTTCCTTTCTTCATACTTTCTGATTCTTTTCTTTACCTGTCTCTTTAGGAGTCTGAAAGAATACCTAGTTAATTGGGTTTTGTTTGGTTAGGACAGTTATCATCCAAGCATGCCCAGTCAAAATATAAGGTAGCTCAAAGTGGTACTTATATGAGTAATTTTCCAGAGGACCTTTGAATGCAAAACAATAAATTATAAACAAAGTTATGATACTTCCTAACGTTGTGGAGAAGCCCAGACAGGAGTCCAAAGAACAGAACAATTGAGATTACTGACAGTCATACACAAGAAATTCACCTCAACTTTAGAAAGATTGGTGAGAAACAGGAACAGAGAGCAACAAGGGATTAGATAGGGGAAAAAATTATGCCAGTGCTGGAATATTCTACAGTACACATCCTTGTATGTCCTATATGTACTTATATTTCCTATATATTCTTCATATATCCTAAGTACAAAATAGAAGTGCACAATAGATTTTATTATTTCAGGAAACATCCACATTGATGTCATTGAAGATCAAACCAAATAAAGATACATGCAGTTATATTGGAAAAAGCCCAAATCTGATGTCTTTCCACTAGGAGGAAGAATTATAAATATCCATTTTCAAATCTTAAAAACTATGTTACAATGATAGTTCTTCTAATATGAAGATTTTCTGAAGAAAAATTGAGGAAGGAACTTATCAGTGATGGTGGTTAGATTGCATGAACAGACCTGGGAAGATTAGTGTAGGTCTAAATGCATATCTACTTATTTTCTGCAATAGTTGTAAAGTAACTTGCTTATAAAAATTTGTTTCCTAAATGCTGCTAACTAGAGTCTGAGTTATACCCCAATACATAAGGTCTCCTATCACTTTCAAAAACTTTAACATTAAAAAAATCTCCTGTCACAACTATGGGCAATATATTTAACTATATAAACAGCAGTTCTCTATTTTTCTTTAATCCTGCTAAATTCATGGTCTTTTATATTTTCAGAATGTACACAGAAGTTCCTTTTAACCATTAATTATTTTACATGACTTTATTAGGTCTCCTCATTTTTCAGTTAAATAACTCCAGTCAGAGTCCAAAGGTAGGATACACATTAAATAGTATTACAACATTTTCTTAGAATATAAAAATAGTTCATTTTTCTTACTTTTAAAATGAAACAAAACAAAAGAAGATTCATGATACCAACAGAGTTAGGTGTTAAACATATTGCTTTTCATTATAATGAATAATGAGCATTAAAATCCCACCCCTAAGTATGCTTTCATTTAACACTACACCAAAAATCTGGATACTGGAATATCACTGTCAAAAACTTCTACTCAGCACCTAAATTTATCTACCACTGCTGTGCCATTCACCTCTTTTAGAGAGAAAAATAAAATAACTTGAGTTTGAATGGATGCATAATATATTACTGATTAGAAGGCATATTTTCCATGTATTTACTATCTTGCCATTCAGATATGCTCTTTTTCAACAAGTCTTTGTTTCTGATTTTTGATGAAACAAATTTAATTTTCTTTTCTTATTCTCCAATGTAAAACAACACAAACTCAGTCCAAAGAAAAGCAATCTAAATGGCTGGAGTCATCATTAGCTTTCTGATGTATCTCATGAATCAAATTGAGAAAAATTACTGAAGAATTCATCTTTAGAGTGAGTATGCTGTACTAATTCAGGCAACTGGAAACGCTCAGAAAACAGGAAGAACCTTACAGGGGAAGCTCTTAAAGGAGAAAAAAACCTAGTTTCTCTACAGAGATGCTTCAGTAAACGAAATAGTAAGCATAAGTTTGGTTTATTATATTAGCTTCTTGAAGTCAGTACAATCTGAATTATTTTATATAGTAACCCTGCATTCTCCCTGCATTTTTCCTGAACTAATTAGTTCACACTAGCAAAATCGTCATTCTTTTTCAATCATAGGCAGTAGAACAATGAAATATGACTTAATTTCTTATAAAGAAAAGTATTTCAAGCAAAAAATTTTGATCGATAGTTGCATGTAGATTACACAAGAGCAGAGTTTGAGTTTGTTTTGGGAGTCACCATAAGCAAAGTGTCACTGGATTTTCATCAACTAAGAATTGCCAACAAGCTTATCAAAGTGAGAAACTGCAAAAATATTTAGAATACTTCATGATGTATTATATAGGAGCTCAAGTATATTCAGGTCAACCCACATTTCTGGGTCTTTATTTTGTATTCTGTAGTAAGCCCGGTATATCTTCCAGCAGCACATAGTGGGTAACTTCACCCTTTTTGTCTAGCTATCTCTTAATTTCTAGCTCCAAGTAAATTAATAAAAATCATGTCTGTGGGAAATGTGGTCAGTCTCTAACAATCACCACAGATCATGGGATGCAGTCAAAACTTAACTGTGTTTATAACTTTAAAGCAAACATAATTTTTGTTGTAGTATTAGCAGTAGACATTATTCAATTCACATATTTTGAGTTGCTTAGAATCATGTCTGTTCCTATCACCACACAGTAGCTATGTTTTATATATTGATGTATTTTACACTCTGACATCCATCCCAAAAATAAGTATTCCTTTCTTTCCTTCAATAACATTTCCTTGTCAACCGCAGAGCTATGGTGAGGATGGAAGCTCTTCAATGAACTTTCATGGGCTTAGCCATGCTAGTAGGTCTATCCTGGTGACACACATACACCATCTCATAACTATTGCACTCATTTCCCTTGGATGTTGTATTTTATTATGTTCATGTCTTCACTGACATGAAAGAATTGCAGAAATTGCCTTTGTACATGTCACTGAAATGTAAGGGATGGTATTACATCATCATCTGATGGAGAACATTTGATTTCACAGCTAAAACCAGAGATTGCTTTGTAGAAGCACACTGGTTGTTTTACAAGTGAAACCACCCATGGAAAGAGCTAACTGTGAGGACCATGGACAGATCTTACTCATTTCATGTACTGCCATGAGCTCTGAGTTTAAAAGCTGTTTATAGCTAACATGGGATGCAAAGTCCTTCTGTATTAAGAGGACATACCTGCGAACAAGAATGAGAGAATGATGCAACCTACCAGGGTTCTGCATGTACACATAATGAAAAAAAAAAAAGTATCAGAGGTCTTACCACTCTATGATTCCCTTGTCTCAGGCAAAATGAGGACATTAGTGGTCCAATAAAACAAATATTATTTCAGTTAACACTATCTTTGCTCAGATCCTATCTGCACAAGAGAGAAGTTGTCATGATTAATTTTGCCAGTGATTTTTCTCACTGTATATCTCCCCAAATCTTCAACAGTGCTTTTCAATGGTTCTAGCAAAGCCCATGTAGCAGTGAAAGAAATGAGAGCAGTGTCTCCAAGATGGCATTCACTTTGGAAAAAAGAATAAGAATTTTTATCCAAGAAGGAGAATTGTACAAGTTCTTGAGGAAATTAATCAAGTTTTCCAAAAACTCTGGATACTAATATATCTCAGATTTTCCCATAACTCTCCAAAAGATGCCTAAATTACCTCAGAATTACCTCAGCAAAATCTCTCAGAAGGCTTTGCTGTAGGAGGCTGCAGTATGTACTGCAGAGCAGATATCTAAAAGGCAGATGTCACAATATGGAAAAGTGCAAAGTAGATCAAACAACAGCACAAAGTGCATTCATTCCTGGTTCTTTCACTGAAACAACTCCTGTGCCTTGGTAAAAGCAAACCTTTATTCTGAAAGAGACATAACTATAGCATAAACAAATGACTGCAATCCCCTATTCAGCTGGCTTCATATATCATCAGATTTTTGTTGTTTCTTCTTTAAGCAGACTAAATTACAGCTCTGGCATGTCTACATGCCTAATGCACCACATTCCTTTATGGTCCTAGATATCCCAACCTATACTACTCCATTAATTATGAAGCACTCATTTTACATGCAAATCCTGCACTAGAATGACTGTAAAGAGAACTAGCAGAACTATCCTACTACAGTCTCCTTTTCTACAAAATGACATCATCCAGCCTGACTGGTCTGGCTCCCACATAATTACAGTTTTCACAGCTCAAGCCAGGAGAGCAAGGCGATGGCATTTTTAATGCTTGCAGTTTGCTGGTTTATGAGTTAAGGTAGGTGGCCAGGTGTTATTTCGTAGGCTCATCTGTTAGTCTAGTGCTGTATTTGCAATACCATGAGACTAAATGAAAATGTTGTGAGAACTTCTTTATGCTGGAAATATAAATGTTTTATTTTCTGGAAAAGGCTGCTGCCTAGTGTAACAGGAAGTGATCTAATATTTCATGTAATAGCCTTATTATTGCTAAAAGGTCTGAATTTAACTTAGGTAGTCAGCATCTCACGACATTCATTCCTCCATTGGTAGTATTTGACAGTGTGGTAGAACAGAAGAGGAAGGGAATAATAACTCACTTCAATCACATCTCATTATATTAAAAGACAAGTTGGCAATGGAGCAGCAAAGCTCTTTGAATGATGGGGTAAGGACTGAGAAGAGATTTGGCATGAAGATCTTGGCAATTTTGAAGATCTAGGATCAAATGCCATTTTATTGCCACATAATCCTCGATTGTATGATGACAGGCACCAAGATGGAGAGCTAAACCACAAGCATCATGAAACAGAGAGGTTAGAATCATATTCTTACACCTGAAGATATAAAAAATATACAAAACAGAAAAGAAAATCAGTAATCTTTCCATTATATAAGTCATATCTTCCAGATGCATGCAAGGGCAAAGTGCTAACCTCAGAAGTTACATGGTCACTTAGGTAGGATGTAGGCTCCGGTTTCACAAAAATAATCTGGAAAAAGTAATACCAATAAGAAAAAATGTCAGTAAACACTTTGGTTTTGTCCTGAAAGTTCTCTTGCTTTAAGTCTTCAAATTCAGGCTCCCACAAAAGCAGTGGGGGGGTGTTAGTTTTTTGTTGTTTTTTTTTTTTTTCCCTGTTCAACAAGAATGTGTCTCTTTCCCAGCTGAGCTCCCCTGTGGTCCAAAGAGGCAGCTTCATTTCTGATGAAGTCTGAAATCAGGCAATATAACTGTTCACAATAACAATTCTTGGGCACTATTTATTTGGCTGGGATACAAAAGAGATTATGTGAACTTGGTAGAATTATGGGCTACATAACCAGCTTTTGGACAAATATCTTTGTGTAGGGAGAAATACTAATTATAGTATGCACATGCCTAAACATAGAACAATGTTTCTCTTTAAAACACTTAAAGCATAGACAGTCAATCTACTAAGTTTCTGATCAGATGCATGCAATTGACCAAAATATATATGGACATCTCATAAAAATTCATAACACAGCTCCAGCTGAAAATAACAGTGATATTTATATGCAAAGGTGTCTTCAGAGCCTGATTAAATGAGATATTGACACAAGTGAAGAGCATTTAAGAAAACCGGTAAGAGACAAATGGGGCTTAATAGTCAGAACAGTGAGGAAACCCTGAAACTAAGCAGAAACTCCATAAATTGTGACAGTGGCATTCCACAGAAGAGAAACTGACATTACCAACCAACACATGTCTTTAAAAGTCAAATATTACTTTCAAAGTAAAGGAAAAAAAGAAATCTACCTCCCAAAATGACATAATTTAATTTCTCTGGTTCTGAATAAAGAGGAGAGGCACTAAACCCCCTGCTTTCTTTATGGTTTTGATGAGTGTGAGCAAAATTAACTACAGTCATCTCTAGGTAGCAGTTGTGTCTACCAAAAGTCAGCAAAATACTTTTTTTTTCAACAACTCTGAAGTAAACAACTTTGATACAAGTGTGGACCCAGATTTTCCACCTCAAGAGTACTTCAAATTATACATTTCTGCACAGGAGAGCATCCATCTTCTTACTTGCAGTATAATATATGCTTTAGGGAAAAGTCTAGACTTATGGCAGGCTGAAACCTTTTGAATCTCAGCACTTTAGTTATTGTGGAGAAATACTCAGCTCAGAGGAAAATACCACCTTTTGGTTTTGTTATCAACCAATTGTACTTTCAGCTTTGACTGATAAAGCTTTGCATTATAAGCAGTTCACAGAATGTCTAGGCACTTAAAAGAATTTCACAAGTTTTCTCCAAGTTAGATGACAGCAAAAGTAATCACACACAGTTCAGTCAGCTTCCTAAATCAGCCTGAAACGAAGGTGTGGTCATCACATCTGAGAATCTGATTAACTCTTAAAACAGATGAATTGCAAGATCCTTAGTGGATTTTTTCCCCCTTGTTTAAGGGAACATTTTGAATTTATTGTTTTACTCAATATATATATATATTCCTCTCTATCCTGAAAAGAGATCAGCCCAGGGAAGAGTATTAAGGAGGCAAGGCAGTACAGAGTTCTAAATCTTTTCAGTGTTATTGCAGTACCTACTCATAATCAAGCTGAAACTGAAGTATTTCTTGAATGCATAGATGGACAGAGTTGGTAAGTTCAGGATCTGCTAAACTGCTTTAGACATTATAGGACTTCATTGCCATATTATTGCCATATTTTTACTGGTGAAGACCCGGTGACCTGGCAACCAACAACAAAAAACTAGAGAGAAAGCAGGTATCATTTTCTGGCAGATCTAACTGTATAACCATCAATAAATGGATCCCATATGGTCTTCATCAGCAGAAAATATGCCATTTGCTTTACTTGGCTGCATTTTGATGCCTTATTTTAGGTGGAGAGATATGAGGATCTTGACAGCCTGACAGGAACCTCATGAGGTTTAAGAACAGTATAAGCATTGCCAGCAGATGATTTTTCCCCTCTGTTGAGCACCTGAGAGACTGCATTTGGAGTATTGTGTCCAGTTCTGAGCTCCTCATACAAGACTGGAGCAAGTCCAGTGGAAGGCCACCAGATAGTTACGCATCTGCAGAATATAGCATATAGGTAGAGTCTTAAAAAGCAAAAGCTAAGGTCTTGCAGGTCTTCAGTGACCTAATGGGAAGCTGTTGAACAGAGCCAGTTTCTCCTTCTAGGTACACAGTGATAGGATAAAAGGCCACAGGCACGAGGTGCAGCAATGAAAATCCTGATTTGGTATCAGGGAAAGAAAATTTAAACCATGAGAGTACCTCATCATTAGAGCAGGTTTCCCAAGATGCCCAGAGAGATTGTGGAATCTGAAGCCATGGAGATATTCAAGACTGAACCAGACATGACTGTCAGCATGCTAGAATAAACTGGTCCTGTTTTGAGCTGAGTGTTTGGTCAGAAGACCTAAGAGGTGTCTTCCAGCTTTATATATGCTAGGACTCTATGACAATCTGCTGGCTTCAGTCTGCCTGCTGTAATTATGTAATGACTAAACTGTATGCTCAGAAGATTGAGGGGAGGGAATAGTTTAATCAAACAGAAACGGAAGCTTCAAAAGACCAGAAGTGGTTTAGTGAGGTGCACTGGTGAACCTGGTGATGGAAAAGACTAGAACTAAATAGCTGCTAGCTGCAGGAGCCACCAAATATTTTGCAAGCTTGTTCTAAAGCTCCATTTGAAATATATATAAAGTAGCACTGAACAATAAGTGAACTAAAACCCAGCGTTTCATATTACCTGACAGATGCTCACTGAGTTTAGTCACCAACCATTAAGTAGTTCACTACTGCACTTTTGTTGTATCAAAGTAAGCTTACTAATGCACAGCAACTGTTTTCAGAGAATTTTCCTCCCCTTCATGTGCACAAGTTGCCCATGAGCTGCTTACAATTTTGAGGATTTTTTCTTCCTTATTCAAAATTATTCATTCCAAAATTTCAACAAACAAGCAGTGGTCTGTAGTTTGTGAATGAGGTGTTTGTTGCCAGTATGCAGCATGGACTTCATCCAAAGTCTATTGAAGTTGATGGAAAATCTCCCACTGACTTAAAATAGGCTTTGGATTGGCCCTGTTTGAGTGGTAGTATTCGTTTTGATTGGAATTATAGGTCATATGGAATTTTTCTCCAATATTCAGTGTTTCTGCCAATTCGCTGGACAATAAGAGCATTTGTCTGAATTTTGACACAAAGAAAATACAGAACAGCCATTAATACAGCCAGAATGAATTTGTTAAAAAAACTCAACTATTCATGGAAAAGAAAATGGTAGTATCTGCCCAGACATAGTTCTTCTGGATTCACATGAAGGAGAGTTTCATGCGATTAGGGGTTTAATGTTTACAGAAAAGTGTACCCACAGTATTTTTGTGCTGAATACTTGTGTGTGTGTTCCCTCCCTTACTGCTTAAAAAAATGTTTGACTAACATTGTGAATTAACATGGATAGAGCTTATTTTGCTGAGGATCAAAAAAATTGGAGGATTTTTCCTTCCATTTTGGCCAATAAACAAGTCTTTCAGACTCTGTGGGTAGAAGATTTAGTTTATCTCTTCAGATTACTAGACCTGAATATGTTATACAAATAAACTAGGTGGTTGGTAAACTTAAGACACCCTAAATATAGGCTGAAATTATATGCAAATATTATAGACTTCATTTCTCTTTTAGCTCCTCACACAAAAAACCTGCTGCTTATGTACTCAGCTAAGTAAATCACACAATAGATCATGTCTTTTTCTCTGTTTCCTGATGATTGAACACACAGTTTAAGTCAAATTGCACAACATTAGGCACTTTTACAAAAACAGAGAAAAAAAATAGGACCTCACTTCAACTAAAATATTGAATGTTTTGGTTATACTGAGAAGCAATGCTTTAATAACTTAGTATAAAACATACTACATAATTTGCAATAGTTTGCCTGGGAAGACCTCACTTTCTTGAAGGAAGCTTCAGAAAAATTCAGGGATTCTGAATGCTCAGGGACTGGGCTTCCTTATGAAGAATTTAGGCTCAAATTCACAAAAGGCAGACATTTGAAGTTGGTGCTCAGCAACAGTTATACGCCTCTTTCATAAAGTATCATATGAAATTCATCAATAACCTTTGGTGTGTTTAAAGGCTGCAGACAGAAGAGGTTTTGACACAAAGATTCTTAAGTGCCTCAGCTTTTGCTTCAGTGCATCCTTCAGCAATTTTTATCCTGGAGGGCAGAGCAGCTGGGTTTCTTTCTCCCATGAAATCCTGGTTTGGTGGTGTTCCTCCTGCCTACCTACTGCAAAAGTTCCATTTGAGCTTATGTCTGGATAATTAAAAGCTGCCTACACGCGTTTATTCCTACTTCTTCTTTCACATGATTGCTAGCAGTAAACCCATTCTGGGAAACGATCTGACTGAAAACTTAGAGACTTTTAAAAACTTAAACAGAGACAAGTTTTGGCTGAACCAATTCCCAGAACCAACTCACACAGTCACTCACGTGAGAACCAGTTCAGACATGAAAGAAGGGACAGCATGCATCTCCCAGTAGGACACAGAGGAGGGTGAGACCACAGCATCACCAGATCAAACGAGTTTGTGCTGCTAAGGGAGTGCAGGTAAGAACAGAGAGCTGGGTTTTCATTGTATGATTGTCAAGACAAGACTGATGTGCATAAAAAAAAAAACATAAAGGAGACAGTGGCTCCAGTGGAAGAGTGGTTTCCTCAAAGGGGTTCAGATCTACAGGTCTCATTCAAGAGAGTACATTTGGCTGGAGACTGCCATGGTGGGTGTGTGGAGGGGGACCCATTTTCTCTTTGTGTGTTGAAAAAAAGAAAAAAGGGACCATAGCATTCTTGTCCCAGTGAAACCCACCTGTGAGGGAGAAGGTTTCAGTTCTCCCTATGCCAGTAAGCCAACCCAAACCAGGGAGCGTTCCCGGAGTGTCCACACTGTTGCACTGTCAGAGCACACTCTGGGATGGTTTTGACACCAGTCAATTTGCTGTCCTCCAAACAGATCCTGGACATGGTTTGGGAGTTAATGTGTGCCAGGAACAAATCCCACAAGGCAGTTTGGATGTGGCTATCCTGTTTTGGAGGGTAAGATTGTTTAGTAGTATGAATATAGGCCATTTTTGTGCCATTTGTCCTCTGTGCCAGAGAATGGTTCCAGGCACATCTAATTTCCTAGAATAGACACTGCCTGTGGCTCTTATTTCTGTTCCATGAAATGTTTGTGCGTTTTATTCAATGGTTGTTTATTGTAAAATAAACATTAAGAAATCCTTGAAGTGGGGATCAGAACTAAAGTCTTCTCACTATCAGTCAAGTGCCAAATCAAAAATACAAATTTTCTCTTTCCAGGCCCTATGAATCTTGTGTTTCTTTCTCTACAGTGACAGATATAGAAAATAACCCCAGATAAGGAGATAAAATATTTTATAGGGAAATCTGGGTTTGAATTTGAGCTATCTGTCTGTAACTGGTTTCCAGTGAGCAGTCTTGCAAACTGTAATTGGGTTAAAATCTGCTAGTTCAACAAGTGACTTTTCTTCAGATAGACAGGCTTGGAAAGGATCTTGGGAGCTGAGCAAGTGCCCTTCTTCAGCATGTCCCTGAGTGCTTCCATCTCCCATCTGGAAGCTAGAGTTGGCAGGACCAAAGAGTGGAGGCCAGAAACCTGGTGGAGCCAGGTGAGAAAAGAAGGTTCCACCACACTTTCAGCACAGCTCTTTGGCTTCAACTACTTCTATGCCCACCCTCAAACCATTCCCTGAGAGGAGATTCCCAGAGAAGGATTCCAATTGTCAGAGTGGCTGCCATGTGCCTACATATGCCATACTTTAGATGTATGCCATACAGCTGCACTGAATTGGTATTCCTCTACAGAGCTGACCTTGAGTTTCTGGAGTGACTTCATCCCAGTTAGTTACTCTGTCAGCTCCATGAATCTCCCAGCATGATCAGACAAATACACATTATATTCTATCTTTCCTAAATTAATAAAATAATATAAATATCTTAGTTTTTTAGAGTACATTTTCATGCTTTACTGATATTTGTTAAAACCAAGGTCCTTTCAGGTATTTATTTATACAGCATCTCACCTACCAGATGTTCTCTGTTGAGTCACTAGGGACACATTCATCTTCATGTGCTTCTAAACTTCTCTTATAATTCATGCTGCATTTCAATCCAGCCCATTTTTTTTTTCTGAAATATAAACATTCCCTTAGGTGCCTTAGATCATGTAATTTCAATATAACCATATAAACTGCAATAAACTGTGTGCTACACAATTATAGAATAATTAGCCCATTTTAAAAGTGAACTGCCAAAAAAAAATTAAATTCTATTTTAAAAATATTTTTGACAAAAGCAAACATTTTCCAGATTTCATAAATGGTCAATTTTTCATGAGCATATTTCAAGCTTGGAATTTTTCAATCTGCAGATGTCTTTTTCAAAAGTGCAAAAGAGAAAGAGAACAACAAGGAGGAAGGAAGGAAGGAAGGAAGGAAGGAAGGAAGGAAGGAAGGAAGGAAGGAAGGAAGGAAGGAAGGAAGGAAGGAAGGAAGGAAGGAAGGAAGGAAGGAAGGAAGGAAGGAAGGAAGGCTGGTTTAATAGTCTGCTGGATCCCCAAGAACGAAATTCTTTTAAAGACAATTTTTTTCATGAGTACAGCACAGTTTATCCTTGAACTAACTGCACTGTATTTTCTTTCCACATCCATAATAGCTGTTGTACACCAAAAAAACAGCTTAAAGCTTTATCTGCTTCTAGCTATATAAAACCAGTTTTTATATATTTCCTTTCACCTCAATTTGATCTCTAAATACACACAGAAATTATAAGCCGGGTTTCATAACACAAGTGATACAGAAAAGCGGGAGATTTTACAGTGGACAAATGCCCACTATTGGAGAAGGATCTCCATCTTAAATAACTCATGGTTTCTTACAAGAGAGTTTGTGTCTTTATTGCTTGTTCTTTGCATCTGGGATTTTTGACTAAACATGCTGGTTTTCTGGCTCATGAAAATCAAAGCATAATTTGGAAACACGGGGGAGCGTTACACCCAGTATTTTTGTCTCTCTGTCTCTCCATTTTCTCCCTAGCTCCTCCACTTGAGTGGCCTTTCTAAGGTGATGATGCACTTAGAGAGTGTTCCACGTAGGAGGCACGTGCACTCTTCAGGAGGGTCCTGGCTAAACCCACAGTACCCCCAGCCTTTCAGATGGATGGAGGATGATCCTGTTGTCACCTGGCAAGATGAACTGCCTGTCCCTGGTAGTGCTGTGAGCAGGAGATGGCAGCAGAGACAGCTTGAAGGAACTGGCGTGGAAGGAGAAGATAAGAGCTGAAGAGGGCTACCCGGTTACCCAGATATTTCACAATGATTTGGTGAAGTGCTGTTCCTTAGCTGTGTAATCTGATTACTCAGGACTATCAAAAAGATACTGCACATTCATTTGGCTTTTTGTGAATAGGGAACACATGAAAATCCATCCCAAGCAAATCCTAGAAAGTGAGAAAACTAAGGCTTCTCCTTAGGGAAAGCAGTAAGACTCCACCAACAAGGAACTCCAAGGCTGAATAAAGCAGTGGAGAAGTGAACATTACATAGAATAACATCTAATAGCACCTCTTCAATATTTCTACTGAGCCTTGTCTGAGGAGATACATATATAACATTCCAACTACATTTTTGATAGATATTGCAAAATAAAGTGAGAAAACTTAGTATACCAATTCACATTCCTTTTATACCTCCTAATTAAACACTTTTAAAAATAATTCTAGGGTAAGACATTTGACTGTTAGACAAGCCCTGATAAGTGAACTGGCACTAAAGCACTTCAGGTGTTGGAAGTCAGGTTGTTCATTCCCTTAAAACTTCATTAAGGTCATGTAGAACCTATGAATAATACCAAATTAAATGTCCTAAGTGTTATGATCCATTTAATTTAAAATACTTCTGAGATGGGCATAACAATTTAATAGTTATAGTGTCTGAGCAGGGGGTCATGTAGAATAAAAAAGAGAACCAATGCCACAGCAATTGGTAAAGCTGTTGACAGAAGAAAGGTGCTGGTGAGCTCATCTGACAAGATGACCTGACCACTCACATAAACAATTTCTGGTGCAGATTTGTTTGTCAGCCACACTTATCTTTAATAACCTCTTACTGCCCATGTGGTCTACAGAAATAATCTAATTGGTGTGAGCTATTAATTTAACAGCATGCCAGCCTCCAGCTCATTGGAACCATTGCTACCTGTCATCAAGAATAAGTGCAACTCTGAAAACACCTTGCAGGTCAAGAGACTTTTAACAACCCACACTTACTCCAGTTATTTGTTGCTTGCATGTCATCACATAAACTTGGTGCTTAACTTCACACCCTCTTCAAGCAGATCTACACTGGGAGGACTTCTAAGCTAGACAATACTCTAATGGGAAGCTCTGCACCTTTGAAAAATGAAGAATACAAGCTGAGAAGAATTAAACCTTCTTAGTTTGTAGGAATTAAATGAAAATGGAAGGACTGAGGAACTAGATATAGAAAGGTCACACTGGAAGTTCAGTGCCTCAATCCAGACCATTTCACTAAGTATGCCCTAGCACAAAGATTAAGGTTGTTTGAGGGTGTTTAGGGAACTACTGTATTAAAAAAACAAATTACACTCCCCCCCCCCCCCCCCCATTAACTAAAGTTTGCAATAACTGTAGGAAATCATAATTTCTTTAGTAAAATAAGAAAGAATTGCTTTAACCACGGGGCTTTTTTTACATGTATTTTACTTAAAGTGTTGGTTTAGACTATGTAAAACTCAGCAAAATGAAGGAATAGTTATTGTTTTATTTATTTTTAATGGTACTGATAGCCATCACAAACATGTACATTTTTTAATGCAGCACTAACTCCTGAATAGAAAGTTCACAAGTGAAAGATAGAAATGTTGACATTTTTACATCTACCTGTTAGTGTTTGAGTACCTCAGACATCAGTAACATCTGGTAACTGCAACCTCAGGGGTTAACGCAATAAACAGGCAAGAAAAATGGACTGTGTCATTCTTTGAAACTCTTACATCACACTTGACTCACAGCCAAAGGACTTTAATGCTTGCCATTATTATTTTATTGACACATCAAATCACTTCAATTTATAGTTGCACAACCCTGTATATTCACATTCACTTTTCTAATACACAGTGGAATTCTGACTGACAATGTGAAGTGAGTAAGAATGTTGCTTACTGCATACATACTGCCCCATACATACTGCTAGCAAGTAAAATAGGAAAAGGACTGACGCTTCCATTTTCTTTGGAAGACACAGAAACTAGAAAAATCTCCTTCTGACTTTTATACTCAAATAGTGTCTCTTCTTTATCTAGCAGAAGTGTAGCACAATATACACATTCAGTAGAAAATCAGTCCTTTCCAATGGTAGTTTTCCACTCTGAAGTATGCTATTTTACAGTTGAGACATTGTTAGATACGAAATAACAAAGGGATGAATATAGCCATAAGCTGAGTTGGAGGAGAGAAATGCAGTGATACAGCTGGGTTTACTGCACTAGTTATAAGAAAGGAAAAACATCAAATGATGCCAACTTCTCCCAACTTCCTGCCAATGCAAACTGGTAACTCCACTCCTAAAATTTAAAATTCTGGAGCATTTTTTCCAGCAGTTTTATGACTTATGATCTCAAAGATGATCAACAAATAAGGTGTTTTTTCACAACCCTGACGAAAAAAAATATTTTCAGGATTTAATATTTTTACTAGATCAGATTTAAATCAACTTGCATTGGACTCCAATGCTCTTAGACTGGATTACTGAAATTTCTTAGGGGGGGGTGTGAGTAACATTAGAGAGGATACAATATCCATCATTTTCACAAACTTCCTCTTAATATAGGTAAGTGTTGCTGTTCAGATGAGAGAAGAGATGCTGTGTTGCCTGACGTTAAGTGCTAGACTCAGTGGGAAGCCTTGGAGTCTTGCAATAAGCACATGGCTTTAAGTATAAGAGGTTAGAGACATTTTTCCTGCCTTCATTATCGCTTTCCTTTCTTCTTTGTTTTCCTTTTTAAATGGGGTTTATAATTCAAATCTTTGAAATTCATCATTAGCTTAAGAAAGTGACATGTCATATGAAATGGCACAATCCTTCCTAAATGAAAACACCTCTTCAGTGCAGCAATGATTTCCATTTGCACTTGCCAAAGTGTTGCCTCTGTCCTAGAATCACTGCTTGTTAACATGAACTCTATTCTATAAAGAAAGTTTCTGAAGAAGTGAATTACTTCTGAAACCCCAGCCATGTAACTGCAGAAGTGCTTCTTGGGCTTGGGCTAGGAAGGGGCTGTAGTATTCCAAGGAGTCCAGACTGTAAGAGAAAAGGTATTTGAAGTACAACCTCTAATGAAACAAACAGCTACAGTAAGAAAATAAGAGGAAACTGTATCAAAACCAACTCCAACAATTTTCTCAAGAATGCACCAGTGTACACCCCTGCCCCAAAACACCAAATTTAAAAATTTGACAATAAAAATTGAAAATGTGGAGCAAACATAAAATACTTCTGTACTAATTTCCTAATAAAAAAGTCTGGTTCTTGTCACCAGGAAGGAAAAAAAGGCAAGCTGCGGTCTCTGTTATTCATTTTCCATGCAGTTTTTCTCAAACACACCTACATGCTGGGAACCTGCAGACACATGTGGAGATGTATGTTTCTCTCATAGCAGTCCTGCAATAAATCAGTGTTATATTCTGATATGACTTTAGATTAAATAGTTTAGGACAAAGCTCTGGATTGCAATAGAGGGCCTCAAGGAGAAAAGGCAAAAAGAAGAGGTAAAAGTTCAGAATTTCTCATCATAGAATAGGAACATAGGGACAATCAGGTTGGAAGGGACCTCAAGAGGTCTTCAGTTCAACCTCCTGCTAAAAGCATGGTTCACACTGAATTCAGACCAGGTTGCTCTAGCTGGGACTAGAAAACCTCTATGGACAGAAACACCACAGCCTCCCCAGGCAGCATGTTTCCATGGCTCTTCATTCTCCTAGTGAAAAATTCTTTCTGTATATCTAGCTGGAATCTACCCCATTTCGATTTATGGTCACTGCCTCTCATTTTCCCACCTTGTATCACTGTGGAGGGCCTGGCTTTATCTTTTTGATGGTATTTTTGCAGGTCCCAAAGCTGACCCAAAGTCCCCCAGCTTCTCCAGGCTGAACAAGTCCGGGTCCCTCAGCTTCTCATCACAGGACACATGATCGAACCTCCTGGGAGCCCTCTTCTGAACCTGCTGTAGTTTTTTGGTATCTTTCCTGTAAGCAGGGAACACAAAACTGGACCCAATATGCAAGATGCAGTCTCACAAGTGCTGGATAAAGCAGAACAATCACTTCTTTTCAGGCTATGCTCCTGGTTAACATAGGCCAGTGTGCCTTCACCACTTGCAGGACACAGTCCTGGCTCATGATTAACCTATTGGTCCATGTCCACCAGGATCCCAGGTCCTTTTCAGCAGTCAGACCCCAGACGCAGACTGATGCAGGGTTTAGTCAGGTGCAGGGCTCTGCATTTGTTCTTGTTGAAACACTGAAGCCCATGTTTTGTAAAGGGATCAGTGATATGGAGTGGTTCAGTTTTTCAGCTTGATTTAAAGTGTCCCTAAGGAACTCTAATTTCAGAAAATGGAAACCAGACACTCCCTGTCCATCTGTACCATGCATGTAAATGAAGTATTCCAATAACTTGACCTGGACCACAGGTAGAAAAAAAATCAAAAGCCTAACCAGATATCTACAGGAGAAATGTTATTAAATTATTGTTACAATTTACATTAAACTTTCTCCTTTTTGCTGTTTCCTTAGGGTCCCTGGCCCAAGACGATTATTTTTGAATTGACTGTATGCTTTCTTTGGGGGTCTGCACCATTCACTTTTATTTTCACAAGGTATTATTACAGATATCTGCTCTTTCCTTTGCTTCTATTTCCTGAAGTGAAACCTTTGCAAAGGTTTCCACCAGGGTCTCCCTTACAGCCAGCCTCCCTTTGTTGAGGGATAACAATGGGACTCCATTAAGCAGAGAGTGGTGAGATGCACGTCCTGTACCACATGGTGTGAGAGGATCTCTGCCATTTCTGGAGCCACCATCAACATGCATTGATATGCCCTTGAGAACAGTGGATCAAAACCAATTCGTACTGAATCCTTTCTTCATCTGGGAAACCGTGTAAGTGGGGTATCCCTCTGACTTCCTTATCTCATATCCATTTCTAGTCCCATTCTGACAAAGCACTTGCCAGACTTCTTTCTGCTCACACTCCAAATTCTGTTTCCTTACAAGCATATCTAATCACCATTCATCATCACTAATTTAATGAAAAGCCTGATTTCTACTCAGACCAGCTTGGTGCATATTTATTGTATAACAATTATTAATGGGCTCTGCTCCAATTTCAGTGTCCTGGTGTTAAAACCAAATTTTATAAGCACATATACATTAACCAAATGGATGCAATTTTGATCTTTGTCAGAGGAAAAACATATTGCTGGAAAGAGAGGCTGGCACAAGCCAACTAACATACCATTCTGGCTACTTTGTTTTGACAGATGTCCCTATGGGCATTTAACAATAAGTAAAGGTGTTCAAATCTATGCTTCTAACAAGAAGAGTCAGAATTTCACCCAAACTTAAAAATGGAAAATTCATATAATGAGCCACAATCAGACCTCTCTGATGGCACCATTGGTCATAGATCCATTAGATACACCTAACTGTACTGACATGCTATTTAGAGGACAGCAGTATTGCAAGGCAACTTCCTTGAATTTTAAGATATTTTAATTTTAATTGCTCCACTTGCTGCAATAATCAGATATCAGTCAAACCATAAATATCAGCCTGGATTAAAATTCTCTACTTTTCTTGAAAATAACATATACAATTGCCAGTCCACAGAGCAGATGTATGTAAAATGTAATGTGTGTATCAAGATATAAACCTACTTGAAACTCAAGAATTTTGCTAGGCTAGAATGAAGCAACAAATTTTCGATCTATACCAAAACAGCTCAGAGATGTCTGTTCCTATGATACTAGCTTACCCTTTCAAAGGGACCATATGATATAAGTAAATGTTCTTCTATTTAGATGTGTTCTCAAATTATAAATGATGGTACTCATGATGAAATTTTCTCTTCCCTGCCTCTGTCCACTTGCCTGTCTATCCCTGTGCCTCAGTACTGTACCACAAATGATGCATACATGTAAATGTAGAGGTAGAAATGTTCTGCTGAAAAGGAGAAGGGGAGAAAATCGTGTGTCTGAAATTGGAAGGGAACATGTCAACATGTAACCACAGAAGCTAACCACCCCTAATGAGCTGAACCCAAGCTTTCTCAGCATTCAGACAGTGAAAATTAGTTAAAACCTCTATTTCTATTGCACTGCAACCACAAGTCCCAGTCAGGATCCAGCATCATTTTGCTACCTGCTGTTACTACTACTGCAGCAGATACTCCCTGTTATTGATACTGTACAACATTATTTCAATGAAGATGTGACAAATAAATGTAATGAAAGTACAGAAAGAGGGAGGATAGAGAAGAGTATTGATAACAAGTCTGGGTTAACACACAAATCAATCTGCCAATCTTTGTTCTTCCAAAGCACCTGAAAATAGTCAGCAGTGCCCAAATGCCATATTACCTAGTCACAAACACTTGTTTTCTTTCTGGAAGGTATCACATCACAAGTTAAAGGAGTTATCTCTACAGAGAAAGAGAATTGGGAAAGGTATGCTGAGACTTGTGGAAAAAAAAATTAATAAAAGAGAAAATAAAGCTTGAAGGCTGCATTTAAAAATGAAGGATGTGATTCATTTAAGTAATTAGGAAGGGGAAAGTTGTGAAAACAAGACAGTTACAATTTTGAATCTAGCTCTCTCTATGTGGGGACAACTGAAGACAAGGATTTGAGGAAGCTGAAATGGCTAGAGAAATTGTATAACATGAAAACAACTTACATGTGTGCAGGTGAAAGGAAACAGTAAGGTCCCAGCCAGGATAGTGAACAATGCAGGCAACAGGAGGAAAGTTGACTTTGGAACACTGTGGGCTTCTGCTTAGAAAAGTGCATGAAGAAGAGATTGTTCCAGTTAACTGCTCAGAGTGACAAAGTAAGAAAAATTGCCAATACCAACACCAACAGAGACATCAGCCTTGACTGTTCTTAAAGTGAAATTAAGATGCAAGCTACAGCCTTGTAAATGAAGGTAACTTGGTTGTTTAAAAGCAATACAAAACAAGTGACTTGAGCCAGCTGAAATTTTAAGCTTCAGGTTTCTCTCCACTTGCATTTATTACCCTCTGACAGCTTTGCTGAGGAAGATCAGCCATGATTAATATTTTCCAATAGAAGAAATTTATAAGCCTCCAACTCTATAGGGTGAATTCAATACCTAAATTCTGTATCTTTCTGTATAATTGTTTTATTAATGAAATATAACCAGCATTTTCAGTTAGCTGGCAGTTCACTCATCACTTAATTCTTAGTTTCCTTTCCTCCCAGAGAATGAAACATTGAGGAAAATATATACTCTCTTTTATGCTGGTGATAGGATTCCTTATTTTGTACCTACTTACACAAGGCACAGTTAAAGATGGGTAGAAAGAAAAATTCTGCCTGTAAACTAACAGTGACCCAAAATATCACCAAAGGATACTTTCCTTTTGGTCAGGTCAGTTGCTAATTTACAGTAGTAAATTGGGACAAACTGCATGACAGATTGCTAGACACAGTCAAGCTGCCTTTGAGCGCTTTTGCTTTATATTCCTGAGTACTTCTCCAGATGAACACCAGCACTGCCTGCACTCTGCAGATAGTAATTCTCTATTTGTCATCAGTTCGAACACTGCCTTAAATGTGTCATGGGCAGTTATCTGGTTATCTCTTTAAATGGGTTGAAACAAGTCTGTGCTCTAGCTTATTCTGAATGTTTATTACTGCAGGGGTAGCAGAGGATGTTTGTATTCTCAGCATCTGGCCTTGTGAGTTCAATAAGGAAATGCATACGTCTCTTCATGTTCAGGTGAGAGGAGTAATCAATACCAATCAGCAGAAGAACCAGCAGCAAGATTACCCAGGCTTGTTTGTTGGCAGGAACAGCACCAGATGCAACCCTGATACAGACTGAAGGGGGAAGGGAAGGAAAGATTTTTTAGGTCTATGGGTAATTCCACTGCCTCTGCATTAAGAATTGCACCTAACACAGTGATATTAAGTTCTGATTTGTGCATTGTGCCTGATATTGTGCATAAATAACAAGAAAAGTTGATCTATTAAACAGAAATTCAGAGATGGGAACATTCTCACATGGTCTGTTAGACTTTCCAGTAGATCTGTGACTGGTCTAGGGGACAGGTTAAAATATCCAGGGTCATCTGAGACAAGTACTAAGTTAACAAGAAATTGGCATTCCTATCATAAGCAAGCATTTTCACAAAGCCTCTTTTCCATCTAAGGTATCAGAGAGCTTAACAGGGCTTCAGAGGACAGTGAGTATTGTTCCATTGTGCAGGCAGGGTACTGAGGCAAAGTCAGATCAAGACAGGCCACACAGCAAGACTGGGACACAGGCTGTACAGAATAATCAAAGGCTCAGATCTCAACTTTTCTGCTTTGCCTCTTGAGTGAATGGGTCTAAACAGTTGTTTATCAGCTGCAAAATAAGTCCTCTGGACTTTAAGCATCCTCACTCCCCCCCCAGACAGTCTACATATTCAGCCAGTGTAAACTGCCTGTGCTAAACTTGGAGGTGTTCCACATCCCACCCAGCTGTGAATCTTTCCACTGGCTGAAGCTAGAAATGGAAAAAAATGACATGTATCTCTGCACATGTCCAGTCCAAATGAAGTTATTCGCAGCAGAAGAGAAGCTGTTTAAGCTGCTACAACTCCATCATTCTAGCATTCAGTCATTTCAGGCAGATTTCCTGCTCCATTGTCAAAGTAAAATCAGAAAACACAGTCATTTCCACAGCTTTTGTCCATAATCAGGGTAACACAACAATGAACAGGATTTGGCCTTCCCAAAATGGATAGAGTTAAACGGTGTCCCCCAGGGCTCGGTTTTGGGGCCACTCCTGTTTAACATCTTTATCGATGATCTAGATGAGGGGATCGAGTGCACCCTCAGTAAGCTTGCAGATGACACCAAGCTGGGTGGGAGTGTTGATCTGCTCGAGGGTAGGGAGGCTCTGCAGAGAGACCTGGACAGGCTGGAGCGATGGGCTAAGGCCAACTGTAGGAGTTTCAATAAGGCCAAATGCCGGGTGCTGCACTTGGGCCACAACAACCCCCAGCAGCGCTACAGGCTTGGGGAGGAGTGGCTGGAGAGCTGCCAGTCAGAGAGGGACCTGGGGGTGTTGATTGACAGCCAGCTGAACATGAGCCAGCAGTGTGCCCAGGTGGCCAAGAAGGCCAATGGTATCCTGGCTTGCATCAGAAATAGCGTGGCCAGCAGGGACAGGGAAGGGATCTTACCCCTGTACTCAGCACTGCTGAGGCTGCACCTCGATTACTATGTCCGGTTTTGGGCCCCTCACTACAAAAAGGACACTGAATTACTTGAGTGTGTCCAGAGAAGGGCAACGAAGCTGGTGAAGGGTCTGGAGCACATGTCGTACGAGGAGCAGCTGAGGGAACTGGGGTTGTTTAGCCTGGAGAAGAGGAGGCTGAGGGGAGACCTCATCGCCCTCTACAACTACCTGAAAGGAGATTGCAGAGAGATGAGGATGAGTTTCTTTAACCAAGTAACAAGTGACAGGACAAGAGGGAATGGCCTCAAGTTGCACCAGGGAAGGTTTAGACTGGATATTAGGAAGCATTTCTTTACAGAACGGGTTTTTAGGCGTTGGAATGGTCTGTCCAGGGAGGTGGTGGAGACCCCATCCCTGGAGGTGTTTAAGAGTCAGGTTGACATAGCGCTTAGGAATATGGTGTAGTTGGGAGCCGTCAGTATTAGGTTAATGGTTGGACTAGATGATCTTCAAGGTCTTTTCCAACATTGATGATTCTGTGATTCTGTGAAGTCATGAAGTAATTCCTCAAGGGGCTTTTTAACTTGAGGTAATTTTTAAGTGCTATTAAAAAGGCTCCTAGAAATTTGGGGTTACATTTAATGAAAGGAAGACATATCTCCCTGCCCCCAGCAATTTGGTATTATTTTTTTTAAGGTGCCAGCTCTTGCACCTGAGTTAACATCTCCTCCTTGCCTGTTGGGTAAATTGCCTGTGAACAGCTTTTTGATTTGTGGTACTATTCTGCAGAAGATCAGTCCCTCAGTTGCTTTGCTGACCTCCTGGTCTTCTTCATCTTACTTCTATCTAGTCTGGTGAATGTTAACTTGTAACTTTTTGAGGGCCATGTCTAACCAAGCAGTGCTTGTGAGTGCCACTCAGTCCTTGGTGTCCCCACTGGCATGAAATGTGATATGAACAGCTTCAAAGGGACTTTTTGCTTACCCTCTGCCTTCTCCCCAAAAGCTTTCAAAATTTGTGCTATATATAAAAAATAATTTAAACTGCTTCAGTGATGTATTTCAAAGTCTGAATACAGATTATGTTCTTTTGACATATATCAAAGTAAAAGTAATATACTTGAGCTAAGAACATTCATCAGTACTCTAAAATAGTAAAATAGATGGTTGTATACCATCCATGACACAATATTATTTAAGAAAATAAATACACTTCATCTCTTACAACTTTTCAGAATATTTGTATCTTGCTTTTGTACTATATTTCAAATTCAAATGTTGTTAGTTTCATTTGTATTTCTTCCATTTTGGCTTTCAGATTAGGCACACCATTAGAAAAAAATCAAATTCACGGGGTAGTATTTTCATTTTCTTATGATCAAAAGTAATTCCATCTGATTATATCTGATTCACCCCCCACTAAAGGACATAAATCCTCCACTGACACAGCATTTGCCTTGGTGATATAATAGATCACTCTATTTTAAGTCCTGAGATCACCTACCAGCATGATAGGAGCAACTTAAAAAAGGTTAAAAAGGTCATGTGCTTGCATACTTAATTCAGTAACATTAAACTTGATAAAGTGCTACACTGTGACTGAGTAAACAATAAAGATACATATTTTCCTCAATATACAATGGACCCACATGTGAATAATGGAGGCACTTATGCTGTCCAGAGTGTGAATAATGAGGGCACTTATCCCATCTGTGGAGCACCGCTTCACCGCTGCACTCCCATCTGGGAATCCTGCACCTTGAATTGGTGCATACATCATGGGGCTGCCCTCGGCACTGGGCCAGCCCCTCATCATGCAGGCACTTTGCATTGTTATCCAACCACATCACACCCTCTCAGCCAGGCCAGGGATATGATGCACTGGTGCTTGAATAGCAGTGGGATGGCTCAGTGCTGGGCAAGTCAAGCCAGTTGTGGGGAAGGACAGGGGGAAAGTGTTTGAAGTACGCAAAAATATTTTCTGGATTTGGTTTCCCACAGTTTATTTCTCTCATGAGTTTTTGGCTCCAGAAACATAAAATATGAAAGGCAGTCTTGAAATCACTGTCTTTTATGCCCAGACTGAATAAAACAATCAGGTTTGCATGATTTCTTTGCTCACTAGTTGTTTCATACATCCAGTCCCGCAAAAGTTTTGCAACTCTACTTCAGTATGTACGTGATAAATGGTCACAAATTTTGCTCTGTCCTACACAACATGGCTGTTGCATAGCTTTTTAAAGCTTTCCAGGGCCTTCCAGCTACACTGAGTCATCTGGAGTTCTCTGGTGCCTAAAGAAGTTTGCATTTATTATATTATTTATCACCCAGGCTTATTCAGATTGTGGTTTTATACAAATGGACTTGCACAATCCCCCATCTGTGCATCCTAATAACAAAATCCTTTTCCTTCTCTTATCTGGCAAAGAGTCTCTCTTTGTCCTTTTTCTTTGAATGCTAAGTCCGCAAAGGGATCTAAGCCCAGAAGCTGCTGACCATGTCTTGGAAGCCTTCAGTAAGATCCAGTGCTTGAATATGTGGCAGGAATTTTAGTGACACTTTCTTAGGCAAATAAGGTATTCTGTATCTCATTCAAGCATAGCTAAGTATATAGTTGTCCAAATACATGCACAGTAACATTTGCAATAAATGTGGGTGTGCATTTAATATTTGTAGCTCTTGGGTACTAAAATGAAAACTCCACTGAAAAACATTATCTTAAGGGATACATTTTTCATCCTACATGTACAACATTCACTTCAGAAAACTAAATTACTATCCCTAGACCCTGTTTTTGTTGTTTTTGCCTGCTGTACATTGTGGCTGAAACCAGTCACAGATATAAGTACTTAGTGACTACAGTAGTGTTTGGATTGTATTACTCAATATGTCAATGACTACAAACTGGCTTTTAAAGCATGATGAAGAAGAATGCATTTATGCATGCACCATTTCCCAAGTCAAGGACACATGCAAAGTCCCATATCTGGGATGGAATGACAGTATGCAACAGTAAAGACTTGGCATTCATGGGAGAGAAAGCTTTGAAGACAAGGAGCTAGGGGTCTTGGTAAAGAGGACCCAGCAGTATAGCTTTGCAGGGATGAAGGACAGTCACTTACTGGGCTGCATTATCAAGAGTATACTCTTCCTAGCAGGTCAAGAGGAGCATTTCTTCTCCTATCTTCAGCACTTGTGAGACCACATTTGGAGTAACGCCTCCAGCTTTGGGCTCCCTAGTACAGGAAAGATATTGACAAACTGGAGCAAGTCCAGTGGAGGGTCACCAAGATGATGAGGGGCTGGAGCATATGGTGTATGAAAAGGAACTGACAGAATGGGGGTTGTTTAATCTGAGGCGGAGAAGGCTAAAGGTAGGAATATTGTTGTCACATTCAACTAGCTGCCAAGCGGTTACAGAGAAGATAATGTCAGAGACACACAGTGATATTATAAGAGACAACAGACACAAGCTCCAGCAAGGGTAAAACATCAGGTTGCCTAAGGAAGGCTGTCAAATCTCCATCCTTTGAGATTTTCAAAACTTTGCTGGATAAACCCTGAGAAACCTTGTCTAACTTGTGAAGCTTTGACCTCCAGAGGTCCCAAAATAATTCTGATTTCACCCCTCCTTTTGCACCCCCGCTTCCCCCCCCCAAAAAAAAAACCCCAATCAGGATCTTTAGTTCATCAGCTCTATACCCTCATCCTACAGAGGAAAATATGTCAGTTCAGGAATATTATAGCACTTGAAAAACAGTTTTCATCACAATCCTTCCATGACATACAGAGATGCTAATATTTCCACAGCACAAAAAAAAAAGATAAAACAGAAGCTAGGTGACATGGCGACACTGCAACTTACTAGTTGACTGAAAACTTACAACAAAAGGGGTTTATTCTGAAAAACATAGTCATCAAAACACTTTGTGATATTAGGCCAGTCAGGCAAACTTTTGATGAAAAATGAGTTCTATTAAAAACAGTCTAAATTCTTGTCAGCTCACCTCCTGGGGTCCCAGCATCAGCATCCCTGTCTGCAACAGGAGTACTCCTTATGCCACAAGTGTCCCAGTGGAAGGACAGATCTGTAAATCCTGCTCCAAACCCTGCAGCTGACCATTGCTGAATGTCCTCCTAGGCCACCTTACACCCAAGAATGCTGTGGGAAACAGGGCGAAGTCAACAGTCCAAACTCAGCATTATTTCAGTTTCACACTGTGTTCCCACTGGATATAGGAAAAATACCCCTATGCTCTGCCTAAACAGTAATTCCTACAGAATTCTTTATTAAAAGAAATTCTGACTTTGTATATGTTGTCTTTTACTTCAGACATGACTTTACATGGATTTACTCTATGTGTAGTTCCAGGCTTTGTGCATCTCAGCAACCAGCTGTGGGAGACAAGGCTGTGAATTCCATTGCACATTAATACAGACTGGTATCTCTCAGACCTTTTACATGTGAAGTTTTCTTTTTTTGTGGAAAAACTTTTAAGGTTTGTGGGAAACCTTTTAAGTGACACAATAAGCATCATGATTGGTTAACACAGTTCAGCAATTGCCAGGAAGGACAAGAGGAAGAAAAGAAAGTTAAGATTAGCCTTAACATTTCCAGGATTCAAAGCTACAAATATATTGGGCACAAAGACAAGTGTCTTTACTTAGGATTTGAAGTGAAACTCAACATTCCTGCAATCTGTTTAACCTTACTTGTCAATAGCATTGCTTTCACATTAAATTTCTGTTATTGAAAGATTACTTTTCAGAATGAGGAAATTCACAAGTAAATGAAAAATGTCTTCCTTTGCTTTCTGAAATCATTACCTTGTCTTCATGGACTACAGCCAAGGACTGTTTGTGATAGAGATGATTAATGCAGAAATCGAGCCTAATGTGAAAAGCCCTGGGAACAGTTACTTTATCTTTCAGCTTTTACTTTCAGTTGCATCAGGAAAGGCATGCACATATTTCCTTCCATGGGAACCAAAGTCCATAAATTGTTATAGTAAATTCCTTACTGCTGGGAAGCTTAGATGGACAACCTCACATAGTTTCATCTGGTTCATTACTCAGAGCTTTCAGTTGACTGCAATTATAATGCCTCAAAAAAGCCCAACTATGGTCTTTTTCTTTCCTTGAGTATCATTCAGTTTAAAATGGATGACCACCACTTTGGTAAGGATTTCTGTTTCAGTCTACTAGAATAGTGCTTTTACTCCCCATGTATGCCTTTGGAGAATGCTCTATTACCTTGATCTTGCAGCTTCTTACACTGAAAACAATAACTGGTGTAGTCATTTATTATTAACGATGATAAAAGCTTTATTCTCCTCATGACAGGTAAAAAAAGTTGCACTTCTTCATTATTCTGTCTCTGTTTCTTTAACTTCATGGCTCCAAGGAGAATGGGTCTTTGGAATCTCAATCTTTAGGTCAAAGAAAAGTTTGTAGGTCTGCTAAAACAAATAGTAATTAGAAAATCATTCCTTTGCTGTCTATCACTCCTGGCTACAAAAAGCTTCTGGAAACAGACTGGAAGAATCATGTATCAGGAATTAAAGAGTCTGATTTCCTTTTACTTATCCCACGTTAAAATCCAAATCTTTAAATTTAAGACAAGCACAATATCTTTTTTTTTTTTTTTTTTTTTTTCAAAGGATATTCATTAATTCTGCTAGCAAATCAGCAATTTTTTTCTAACTGCCCAATCAGTTGCATTTTATGCTATTTACAGACATGACATTGCCTGCTATATGAGTAGACTTAGTCTTTTCAGAGTGGACTGGTGAACCTGAACTTCTGAAACCTAATTGCTGCTGGGGTAATTTAAAGTAAACCCTTCAAACTTCTACTCCTTTTTCTTACCTCAAAGATTCCACTTGAGGCTATGTTAATCTTTGACTTCCCCTTTTCGAGAAAAGTAATACTGGTTTCTTATATTCGGTCATAATAGCAATATTAAAAGGAATGGATTAACGTGCTTTATTAGGAAACTCAGAATAAGATTTAATGCATTATTTACAGATCTGGCTAATTGAGTAGGTTTGTACAGAGAAATTAATCTGGTACTTAACAACTGCATCAAAAACTAAACCACAAAAAATCACACACACACACACAGAGCTCAGTTTCCATCGCATATCTACATACAAGCAATATATGTCATTAAGTAGAAAGGCTGAGGTTCATCCACAGTTTTAAACATGCTATTGTAGTGTTCCTGACTGCAGGTTTGTCAACACCACAGAAGACATCTAAGAAATAGGGGTTACACCTGCCTGGGTCTTGAGTCTCTTATCCCAGTCAGTTATTAGAGCTGCAATGCTCATACTGGGTAAGAAAGCAATTGCAGTATAGCTGAAAGAAAAAAGTAAACTGTGTCTTTCCTAAGGATACCACTAAATATTTGTAATTGCAGCTCTAACACTTAATTAATCATAAAGAAGCCCATCTACAATTGACAAAATATTGATTCAGTCTCTCATGCCTTTGCTATTATAGAAGGGAAAGGACTTTTTAACATGAATTTTCTCAGATCTTTGTAGAAGCAGTTTTAGACACATCTGCAGATTTCATCTCATTGCTACCTTTTTGACAAATACTTTATTATGCTAAAACTCCAGTACATGTTGTATTTACATGATGCTGACTATATGAATTCTTTCACTCTGTTTCCTAAACATTAATTAATGCACTACTAGAAGCTAGTGAAAAGAGTCCACTACGAGATAACAGAAGACAGTTTATAGGAAAAAATTTGCTTTGAATTCTTCCTGAATATTATTCTTGGAGAAATTATGATGTTCATGGAACATCCTTAGCAAAAATGGAAGATAGCTTACAAATAATACTTTTTTCAAACACACTTTAAAACCTCATTTTTCACTTGACTCATGTTTGCAACATGCCTCTTCAGATGTTTGGTTTGCACAAATATTTTAACAAACCAGTTCACTGTGAGGAATGTTTCATTAAGATGGCTTCCAAGAAAGTTTTAAAAATTACAGAGGATATCAACTGAAATGGGAAAGACTATCTGTTTCATTACAGTCTCAATTAAAAGCATTTAGTATTTACTCTTCTCAATTCTATGCTGCAAGGTCATTACAAGCACTCTGAATTCTCAGCTTTCAACCAAGTTTCTTGACAAGCAAGCTACACAGCATATGAGTATATATTTACAATTTGGAGCCACAAATGAAAAATCAAGAACATTTTGTTCTGTTCAAGATAAAATGTGAACAGGAAAGGAACAAATTCTGAATTTCAGGTGATGTTTTTCCCAGTGATAAACACACCACTATTTTAAAAGTTATCATCAGAGAATGTCAAACTTTCTGAAGACAATTATTTTCTTTACATAACCACAGTTTTAGTTTTTGATACAAGGTCAGGACTGTTCCATTAGAAATCTGTGCCAAAATAATGTACTGATTTTGCATATTAAGCAGCATTAAAAATAGCTGATATTTTAGTGCAGAAGTTAGCTCTGTGTGTAAAATCTACACTAAATTAATACTAAATTATTTTCAATGAGCAGATGTCTGATATTCATTGTCTTAGCTTCTACTGTACCTGGGCAACATGTAGTGCTAATAAAGTTATTGAAATTGAATTAACTTCATCTTTTCATGGTACATTATCCCTTTGATGACTCTAGATCATGGTTTGATTTAATGTTGCTGGTGATCAGAGAGACTAGAAGTTAAAGGACAGCATATATGATCAGAGTTTAGGAAGACTTTAGGAGTGTCTTTTGTTAACAAAATAAAAGTTTTGTAATTTCAACCCATCCTAAAAATTAAAAAAAGCAATTCTGGAGAAAGATATCTTTTCCACTGTACCTTCAAAAGGCACCCAAGTATTAACATTTGCTTTGTGGATTATTAATTTTTCAGCAAAAACCTCACTTTTATTTCCATGTGCTTCTATATTTCCAATGGAATTGCTTTCAAGACAAAAAATGCAGGCTGTTGAGGCAAAATACAAGTGAAACTTTTGCCATAGTTTTGCATCTCACCTATGAAAATATCCTCTCACTACTGAGGAATGGTAGAGTAGAGGAGGCTCTGAGTTCATTGTCCTTTAGCTTCAGGCAAATTGGCTTTGGTTTTGTTGTTTTTTTTTTTTTTTCTTCTTTTCAAATTGGTTTCATTAAGTGAATACTTCTGTTCTATCGCAAAAAAATTTATTTACGGCATTGCAACCTAAGAGAGGGAATCAAAAGCCAGCAATTCTTCCTCTATATGGTCTAAAATTCTTCATTCTGGCAATAATTTTCTTTTAAAAAGCACTACAAATATCAATTGTAATAACTTTTAATGTGATTTAGCATGTAGTACAACCTTTTCTGCGTTCAGAATCTTATATGATTTCTTACTATGAAAAAATATCAGTACTCTACAATACAGGACAAAGCCTTATTTTCAACTCTTGGTAGTCATATTTGAGGGAAGAGTATACACAACAGATGGTCAATAGGAGATAATTTATATTGAAGACTTTTGAAAAACAGAAAATTCATTTAAATGCTTAATTACAGATTTAGGAAAAACATTTTATGCTTCCCTGCCTGAAAAAACCATGTATTTACACATGCAAATTAAATATTCGTTTTCAAATAGATACATGGTAGATAGGAGGATGCATTAAGCTTGCACTACGGGACAATTTAATTTGGAAAACTTATGTCGTATTAGATGGAGCGCATGACCTATGTTTCAATGATCCAGCAGGAAGGTGATGCCTATTGATTATATATATTTTTTGAATCTCTAAAGCTTTAAAGAGTTACAGATTTTTACCTTTTCCTTTCTTGCATGAGAGGAGACTATAAACTCATGCAGGGTACTTCTGTATTTGAGAAGTTTTAGATTAAATATTTAACTAAGTACTAGTTACTGAGCAGTAAGAAACACATAAAAAACCTGCAGATTTTAATGTGTGCCAAATGTGGCATATGGTATGCAATTAAATAAAATAGTTGCTTAACATTTACAGTTTTAAGGACACTTAAAATTTTACTACTCTACAGACATTTTTTTCCTTGAGAGGTAGGGGAATTCAGTCAAATCCAGCTTTCAACTAACCAGCTACTTTGCTAGAAAGCCTCTTGTTCCCTTTGAACCATATTGGGAAAAAATCAGGCAATGCCTATATTTATGAACTAATCTTCCAGCTATTGAAATTATGGGAGGAACAGAGAAACAGGGGACAAGTATACTTCAATTAAAAGAGACTGGATAGAGAAGGTGAAATTCTAGCCTCGCTGACCATGGCTATGCTAGTTTGTGCTGCTGTTTGCCAGAAGAGTCCTTGCCATGACTTTGGCCTGGGCCAATTTGTTCTCTCCCACACATCCCCTGTGCAGGGCTCAGGAGGTGGCATGGAGATAGTCCCAGTAGACAACATGAATATGCAGTGCAGAGGAGTCCCAAGCATTTTTTATTTACTGGTACAGTCAAAGATATTGAAGTCAGTGATTAAATTCCTACTAAGCTCAGGATAGACAGGATTTGATCCAGAACTTTTTGTTTCTAAGGAACGAATCTACGTGCTAGAGCTCATTAGTCTTCATAAATTAACACTTCTTTGTGGCCATTCTGTGTAAATTACAGTATTCATTGTATCTACTTCCTTAGAGGCCACAGAAAGACGTTATAAATTGTTGCTTTATTTACCGTCTCAGAACTCCTGAAACTTTTGTGAAAAAAAATTTCACTGTTTTAAGTGAAATTGTTGTTGTGAGTTGTTGTTGTTTGGTTTTGTTTGTGTTTGTGGTTTTTTTTTTTTTTAAAGGAAGTACTGTACCTTAGAATAGAATTATTTTTAATGACATGTCAAGAATCATATTTTGAAATGTTTGTCAGCTTTTTAAATTGTGCTATTGAATCTTATTAAGCTGTCAAAAGTTTGACTAATATGTTAAGTAACATGATCTTGCTGTAAATCAGTATTTCAGAGTAACAGATCTCAGAGCCAGGAGAAGAGGGAAGAAAAACAATTGTTTGTAAACTTTTTGCTCTGACATTTTGTCCTCTCTGCCTCCACAGTGCACTGCATCTCACTGTTCTAAGAGGCATTTAAATGTTTTACAGGCAGTGTAATCTGACCTAGGAAGCTGGACACAGAACCAAGTGGGGATGGGAAGAATGGAGAAAGTACTTCCAAGGTAGCACTTTTGGTTTTCCGGCAATTTCAACCAAGAGTCAACATTTTCTATAGGAAGCAGTGTGATTCACAAAACAGCCCTTCAGTCAAAACCCAACATGTTCTTAATAGTTTTGACTGAAGACTTTCAGTAAACCCTGACATTAAGTTAAATGATATCAGGAAGGATGAACTTGTATCAAAATTAAAGCTTTTGCCTTCAAACATCCAGAGGTACTCATTGCTGGAAGGGACACAGGAGTGTATTTTTTGACTTCAGACAGAATCACAGTTGAATTTTTGTCTAAATTAGGAAAAGGACTCTCAGGTTTAGTTTCGTTAGGAGCAAAATTGCTTGTCAGATATATTAAGATAGAATATGGGGTCATACTTATGTATGTTATTTTTATCGATCAAATGACCTATCTTCCATTTGCTCATGCATTCCCAATGGTAAAGAACAACTAACATCTGGAACAGTTTTCAAATTATTTGATGTAACCATTTTCAAAAGAAAACTGGCTGAATAAAATAATTATTCAATCAATTGAAATCAGAGTTTATTAGTAACAGCTGACTCTTGTATTTCTGGCTTAGCTGAAAGCAGTTCTGTGATCCCTACTGCCTAATGATTTTCAATGGATGCTATAAACACAAAACATATATTATTTGTAAATAGCGTGGGCTTGGGTGTTTTGAATATGTAAACAGTTTTTCTACTAACAAGTCTACTAAAGGTCAGCCTACTTGCTAACTTGTTTTATTTCCCTGTGTCCCTCCAAGAAGTTTTAAAGGGAATAAGCGCAGTTGGCAATTATGGTAGCACCTGGACTGAGTGGGTCATGGCATGCACCACAGCCTGGCTCGGACAAGGGTGGTGGTCATTGCAGAGTCTTAGCCAGAGTCTCTGGGTTTTCTTTCTCCAGAAACCCTGGAGTGAGCTGGTGCACAGTAGGCTCTCACAGAGGACTCAGGAGCCTGGAAGGCCCCCTCATTCAGCCACTTAGATGTAGACACTATTATTCCCTTAACTTACAGGGCTGCTGTTAAAGAGAGGAATGAAAGACTTAAGCCGTTCAGATGCTACAGGGAGAGGAGGCAGGTAAGAATCAAAAGGGAAGAAGTACATGTTAGGCAGGTAACAGTGTACTCTTTTGGTCATTTACTACTCTTACTGTCCAAAGCAATTTATGCAATTTATTTCAAAAAATAGAAAAACAATAATTCCAAACTACTTCATGTGAAAAGTCTTCAAATAATTTCTTGAGATTTCCTCACGTGGACCTCCCAGAGGTACATGGAAATTATAGACAGTACCAGTTCCTTCCTCTAGCCAATCTATTCATCACATACTCAGCCAAGCACATCAGGGTAATTTGGGGTCTTGGCTACATAAAGGAAAATGAAGCTGGATGCTTCATATAAATGAGTCAGTTTTTCCCATAACTGACTATGTGACTGTTTCAGAAAGCCCTGATCGTGGTCAGTAAACTCTGAAAAGTATCCCGCGTGCCTGAATGCCTATTTACCTTTCAAACACTAGGCCAATATCATGAAACCAGATGGAAATTCTTTGAAAATTGAGTACAGGATAGAGTTACTCCAAATCCAGTGCCCAATGAGACAGGAGTTCAGAAAAAAAGAACCAATTGAATTACATTTTTCCAAATTTGGTATGCCCCACAAAATTAATTCAGTATTTCATCTTATCACGGTATGCATATTCTTTATATTTTCTAACTTTTATTAATTAGGAGCAAACAACTAACTTCTCAACCCACTAGAAAAAAACAACATTCTACATCGCCAACTACTTCTTACATGAAGTTAGTTCTTCACACTTCATTTTCAGAATACAGCAATATACAATGTTTTGCTTGGAAAAAATCAGTATCAATACATGATAATCATAGTATCTCCTTTCTTTAATTTATACTCTATAATGTTTTATATTTTCTGACAAACCTGTATTTCTCAAAACTTTTTAAAGGGGGAATGTTTAACTAGTATAATTTACTAAATAAACACTTCACTAACATTATATAATTATGTACATGTATTTATTCTTTCTTTTGATACTCCTTACAGTATTTTTATGATATTAAGATCAGTACAAAAGTATCAGCTGTAGCATTAAGTACATCTTTCTTCTGGTTTTCGTTTAGGCTGTTGTGTTCATTTCTGTGTTTCTAATATAAACCAAAGATAGCTGAAATATGAGATTTCTGGGTTTTGATGTCTGTATATAAAATCTAGTGCTATATGAAATCACTAGATTAATAGCTATTCTAGTAGATACATTATCAGGCAAAAGAAACTTGCCTATTGCTAACAGGCAAGTCTGCCTCCATGGTCTATCAGAACACACAAACAAGTACTTGTTTTTATGCACTGAAGACAACAAAACAAGGAGCAAGCCTAAAGTAAAGATCATGGCAGTACTACGATCCTTCTACCTGAAGAAGGTTGAAATGTGAACTTCAGGTATGTGCAGTAGGCATTATGGACAATATATGGAGATTATCTTCATATATATTGGTAAGATTCTCACATTATTGCTGTAGGGAGGAAAGATAAGAGGCACAATGACCAGCTGTGCTAAGAAAAGTAGATGAATAGAAAAACCACGTGTCACTAAACAATATATTAAATCAGCGCTGCCATTCTGTAGGGCAATTCAGAGCTGAACTTTAACTATAGGTATTCCAAACTGACTTTTACAGGAGCTAATACAGGCTTTTAGCCTACCTAGTCTGCAGCTGGTCTTTGTGAATACATTCCTCCTTATTCATTAAATACATTTCCCAGATCATCTTGCAACTTTATCAGCATGGTTGGTTCTAGCCACTGGAGTGCATTTGTGGACATCTCCAATGGACTTCCCTTTGCTTCTGAAGTAGATATATAACATGTACTGATGATGTGTGTCTGAAGCCTGCAACATTCTTGTGACTTTTGGCATCAGTACTTGTGTTCAAACATTATAAATCTGTGTGTTAGATGTTACAGAACAGAACATTCAAAAATGATCACAGTAACGTGGGCCAATTTCAGCTACGGTTTTGATTAAAAGTTTGATAGAAACCTCAGAAAAACGACAACATGCTTCCATAGATAAGCTCTGCAACATTTATATTCCACTTCACTGCACTGGGTTGATTCAGAGTGTATTTGCTTTTCCTGGCCACAGTTTAAGTGCTCAATAAAGTTACATTCTATTATTAAGTGCTGACTCTTTTTCCCTAGATTAATGGGTTTTGGTTGTCCAGAGAGATTAAGTCTTTTGAAGAGGATGAAATATACTGAACTGAGTAACATCACAGATACTGGGCCTTTGCCCTTTTATGGTATAAAGAATGCCGAAAAAGAAAGAGCTTTCCAAATCAGTGGCCTAAGATTATTTCATTCTTTGTGCAACTTCTTATGAGCCTTCAGGAAAAATCAGAGCATTTTTCCTGATGAAGATTGTTAAATGTACCTTTCATAAATGTCCATGAAGTAGACTTGACTCTGTAACTTGACCCAATAATGAAAATGAAAGGCTAGCCTGGAGTGTTCTGTGATGACAAAGAGCTGAACAAATTCAATTCTCCTTACCCTATCATTTAGCAAATTTTGTGATTTCTAAGTGATTAAATAATTTTATGTATTCATTCTGTGCTGTTTAACTGATCACATATTATTAACAAACTATGAATCAAATGTGCAAGACCTAGCTATTTATTTACAGTGCCGCTGTAGCAGCATCCTGAGCAGTACACTGCATATTAAACAGCTTGAGAACAGACTAATTAAATGCCCAATTTCTAGTCGCTACCATTATGTGACCATCTTAGTGTCACCTGAACATATTAGAAATGGTAGAATAGCAACATTAGACCCAAGGCTTCATCACTGCATGCTATTTGAATATTTATTTATCATTTACACATCTGAAATCATGATAGAGTCAACACTCGCACTGCACATTTCAGCCAGACATTGGTCATTATGCTTTTCTTTCTTTCTTTAATAAGAGGAATTGCACATAAATATAAAACAGACACTACTGCAAGAATACTGGCAGAACAGCAAATATGACTCCATATTTGGAGAAACTCTCAATAAGGAAAAATACATGTTGGCAATATTGTTTGATCTACATTTTAAGTGCAGGCATGAGGATACACAGTCAGTGTAAACATAACTATCGTGCAGGAATGTTCTCAGAAATAAATCTGTAGGTCATGTCCTATTCCCTCTCTCAATATTCTGGTCAAATACTGGACATTTTCAGAAGACAGAGTACATGCATAACAAATACCTCCCAAAAGGCTAAAAGAAATAAGGATAAATATTTCAGGTACACATACCCACAAAATGAAAGTATTAGCAAGAAAATATCTGCCACTCTTGCATGAGATACACCATCAGGAAGCCTTCAGTGCACACCTACTAGTCAGAGGACTGAACAGTCACAGGTTGATACTAAAGAGGAATATGAAGACATCCTACTCACAGAGAAACCAGCATACACAACATCCTGTATTATACCAGCTTGTTTTCAGGAGAAAGAGCATTTGCAACTAGCTATATATACCATATAGTATGGCAGATGGTCGGTAAGCATAGTGCACATCTCACAGTCTAAACTATTGAAAGTTCCACCTTGACCTTCTACCTCATTTCTCCATCTATCCTAACACTACCTGCAGTAAGAAAAATACAGCTCTTCCTATGTCCCAAGGAATTGAGACTGACAGCCTGTCTCACTGACTTAAATAGCAAAATTTCCAATTACTTCAATAAAGCTGGAACAATTCTCCTTGGAGTAGATCCTCAATTGCACATAAGTCTCAATTCACTTCAAGGTAACCACTCAACCAGCTGAGGATCTTTCCTGACACATCTTTCAAGGAAAAAAACTTGTCACTGTCCCATTTCACCTGTGCCTGCTGGGTCTTGATTTGCAGCAGTATGGCAATGGGAAGGCTAACTGCAATCACCCACCCACTTTTACTACCATTATAGAATTCAGCACTAAGTTCACTCATTTGCAGAACATGATTCTTGCCAGTCTCTTCTGGCTTTTGAGCTGGAGGCACAGTTCTGCAGAAATGGATAGTTTGGGCATGCTGAGGGATTTTGCAGCTCAGAGCTGGCAAAGGGGCAAACACCTAGTTCTTTTGCAGTAAACTGGGGGGCTGTGCTGCCAAGGTAAGATAAAAGAGGTTCTATCACCAGTAACTAAGAGTTGTAAGATCAAGTCATCATGTAAAAAGTGCACAGATGGGTAGAAGCAGCATTAGTGGACATTGCAAATTGAATTTCCAAGTCAGAAGGACCCTGCAGACTGTGCAATGGGGTGACTGTGGGAGGCTTCACAGCCTGGAGAGCATACTGATTCCAGATCAGACATCTGCACTTGTGATGCTTCAATATTGGGTGATGCTTCAATACTGGGACATGCTATATGACAACGACTTTCCTTCAGGGTGGGAGGAAGATCTCATTGACAGAAATCCATAGCAAAAGCCAGAAACATTTTTTTTGTCTCTGCTTTCCTGTTGTGCCCTGAGAGCCAGGCTGAAAGCATGAAGAACTGAAAGCTCTTTATCTAGGGGGAAAAGACACTGCACAAGAAGAGGCAGTGTTTCTCCACACTCTTTTTCCAATACGGTTGCTTGTGTTAACTGCCCTTTCCTCTTCATCCTTGGCTTTACTGCTGCAGACTGAAGGAAGGAGATGTTCACGGCTCAGCCCTTGGACTCTTGCCAGACTGTTTCACTGGATAATTTATCCTAGTTTGGATACTCCCACTGCATGTGTTTATGCTGTTTGGGGGCCAGCAAATTTGATCCTCAGCAGTCATTGCTTTTGCCAGGCTACCTTTCCCTTGGGGGTTTGGCTCCATCAAATACAGGCCTGCTGAAGTGTACTCTATCCCTACAAAAGGGATCAGTGTTTCTTCTGCAAATCAAAGATAGAGCCATTCACACCAGCTCTAGCTCCTTTTGGCATAGCCTCTCTCCCAGAAGCTGCAGGCAGTAATGGTCCATCTGTGCACAGACACTTCCATGCAGGGCAGATCCTGCAATGATATTTATATGGTCCTTGCTTTATCATTCTACAGGGGAAAAGACACTAGTTCAGAAAGAAGACATTCACATGGATCCTGATCCCCAAAATATGCATATTCTGGGGGTCATCAGAAAAATGTTTGATATACTGGGGTTTCTGAAAGCTCTCCTCTGCACAGCATGGGGTGATCTTGGAGAGAGATTTTCCAGAGCCCAGGCACAATGATGTGAGTTTCAGCAGTGGTAAATACTTTGGCTCAAATTCCCCATGGCCTAATATGTCATATTTCCATTTGAATGACATGAGACTTGGGTGTTCATGTTTCTAATCCCCTAATCAAATCTCATTCTGTTTGTCTGGATCATATCATAACATTTTGGACTACAACAAATACACTTCTCAGCAACAGTAAACTTACTTCAGACACATTTGTGGGCCCCAGACTGACCAAAGAATTGCTCCACAGTTACAGCAAATGGGGTTGTACCTGTGTTTGCTTCTGTGGAAAGGTTTAACAAGGTGGATTGAAAATATTATTGGTGAATGTGGGCTGTAATGATTTTTACCTGGTGGGGAGTTATTCATCTGAATGTTGTTTTATCATTTCAAATGTTACTTGTGGGAAGGGAATGTCACAGCTTTCCAAAAGCTACATTATGTCAGCTGCCATGTTCTATAAACAAATTACACACACCTTATATAAACAAACTGTGGTTAGCTAATTATCCTGAACAAAAATACACACACAGAGAAGAAAATTCATTTCAAAATGATTAATTATATAAATTCTAGTTTCACTTCAGCAACATATTTCCAATATCACCATGTGTAGCTACAGCTTAATAAAACTCCCTATAAGATTACCACCATTTAGTTGGTTTCACAAGTTCAGTTTGTTGTACAGAATCATGCCATGTTGTGAATTCAGTACTAACCACACTGTAAACTATGACCTAACTTGGCAGAGAGGAAGTATATATTGTAAATAGATATTATGACAGGTGTATCTGCTAGTGCCAACAATCAACTTTTTAAAAAATATATAGTATCAAATGGTTACGGCCATAAATAAGCTGGGAAAATTGTAAATGGCTTATTAAAATATTCAGGAAAAATGTTTTATTCATAGAGTCATTTCTCACTACCCATATCATCACGTAACAAATTAAAAGTAAAATGCTAAGTCAGGCCAATGCATTTTACTCCTTTTTTCCAGATGTAGTGCATGGTAATAGATTCTTGTGGGAGAAAAAAAGAAGGCTTAAGAGCACTACAATTACTTTTTGTCAAATAAGAGAGTTCAATAAAAAAACAGCATATCTCTGCCTTGTGTATGTCTTCCTTTTATGAAAATCTAGTTTTCAAAATCTGTTTTGACAGCATGAAGGTTGAAGCAAATATCACACTAAGCAAAAAAAAAACCAAAAGATAAAAAATAGGTATCCAAGTCAGATGGTAGAATTTTCTCTAAAAACAGATTCAAAGCATGACTGACTGGAGAGCAAAATACTTCCAAGTTTGGAAGGACCAAGATGCTCAAAGGAAGAGATGAAGAGATTAACTAGCAAAGTTAATGATTTTAAATACATACTTCCCAATGTTAACGTACAGCACTAAATACAGCAAACAACTTAACTAATGTTGATATAGCCTACGAATGGTTCCCATATGTGGTTCCCAACTATGTGTATACTGGGTAGTATATTTATACCAGTGGTAAATAAAATCTTAATTCAGCAACTCAGTGGTTTACCGATAGGGCATGTGTGGATATCCAGCTTTTAAGAAAAACATTCTTAGTGGTATTCATAGCCACATTACAAAACCCCGCAGACAGAAAGTCCCTCATGAATTTCCATTGGAATTCCATCCTAATATGGAACTCATGGGATATAATAAGGATTTGATTTTGTGATATCTAAGGCAAAGCACTGGTTATGAACTGCTAGAAGTTTCACAAATAAGTACAAAATTGACATCTTCAGCATATTCTCCAATATATTAGCAGGACTTACTGGTCAGACACTCCACAAATTTAGTGTAGTGTCACGTGTTAAAGATAATTGTAGTATGAAAAATGTCAACATAACATACTAAGATCTTCTTTTATTCCAGGTATAGTAACTAAACAATGTTCCATTCCTACTTCTATCTCAGCTCTCATGAAAACATTATGCAGGAGAACTGAAGCACTAAATATAATTATGAGGTAGTGGAGATATTCTCAGTTCTAAGAGTTTGTTTCATATTGTTATACAAGAAAGTATTTACAAATATGTAAAAAAAATAAGAGAATTAAACCAGAAGATTTTCTTTTACTTCCAAAGTCATACTTAATTTAGCAAACCTGTTGCAAAAGAAGAGAAACTCATAAAAGAAAATACATTACAAAAAAAATTAAGATTGCAACAATTAAGAGACATTAATGATAAGTCTGCCCATGTAGCTGTAAGCTAATATCCTTCTGCAAGTGTATTCAAGAGACTGTGAAATTAAAGACTGTAATGTACTATTTTTCTTCAGGGCTTCTGTCCAATTGACTGAGCAAAGTGGACCATTACCCAGGACTAATCTGAATATAGGTACTTTACTGCTTGTAAGATTTCTCTTTGCTGCAGAAGTTGAAAGAAACCCAAGGCACAGTATAGTAAAGTGTTATGAAAGAAAGATCGTGCTCATGGTAAGCTACCTTTGTGTCCTCTGAACAACTAGATTCAACCTGTCCTGAAGGTCCTAGGTGTTGATCAGCAAGGTGTGTTAATCACATTCATCACAATCACGGTGGAAGCTGCTTCATGGTGGAAGCTGCTTATCACTTTGTGTTCAAGTTAGGAGCCTGGAGCTGGGTATCCAAAATTAATGGGTTACATTTAAAAAAATCCATGTTAATATTTTAAAGTTTGGATTCATACTTTCTAGAAAATCTTGATAAAATGAATCCTTTATCTCACAGGAATGGGAAAAAATAATTTGTTTTTTAAAGTGCTTTAAAAAGAAAGCCCTAAGTGATGAGTCTTACAGAAAACAACATGAAATGACTACTGTGGGTTTTATAACAAGGTTGTACACAGCAAGGCTAGAAGAAGCACAAAGAGGAGAAAAGATTAGGTAGTTGCTCATTAAATAAGTACTCACTGCACTGAACGAGGCAGGGATCTTGCAGGAAAGAAGTACATGATCACAGAACTTACAGATAATCTAAAAGCAAATCACTGGAGGATTAAATCAATTTTGGAAAACAAACAAACACCTAGTTCTGCTATTTTATAGTTTACAACTGCATGAGTTTGCCCCCAAAGGAAGTCTCGTGTATGCAATTTACCCACTGCGGGCGGGGGGACTTTTGAATCTACAAATGAAAAAGAAATCTTTCCTGTGAATTCTTAAAAAGTGTATTATTATCAGGGTAAGAATTCCTCAGTCCACATCATGAACTGTCTGAACTGCAGCTGGTAACAGTAGTGGATTGTCAGTTGTTATGTACACCAACCAGACAGAGGGGACAAAACTTAAAATTTGGTGAAGGAGTGGCCAAGATGTCTGCTGTCAGCAGAGAAACAGGGAGAGTGGGGAACTCCAGGTACTTCCCAGCACCTGGGCGAGTCCCCTACATGTGACAAGCCTTTTTCTCCTGCTGTTCCTAAACCTGCCCCAGCTTTCACTACCTGTTCCACATTCTCCATATGAATTTCTCTTTTATTCTTAATTTAGCTAACTAGATATTAATTTTCCCACCTTATCCAAGACTTTCAATGGCTGCTCAAGTGGTTTCCCAGCAAAAAAGATTTGCAGAGGATGCACACACACAATAAAAAGGAGGCTTCAGATCTTATAGTTTTGTCCACAGCAGTTCATACAATGAAGTGTGTTTTGGGTCCAGCCCCAGATGGGTTGGACATCCCAGTTTCTCCTTTCCTGTCTCCCTGTTGTGGACCCTGTAATAGATCCAGGCAGCAGTCTCAAGGCTCCCATACTCTACTTACCCTCTATCAGCTGTTCCCCATTCTCTTGCTGCCCAAGGGCAAGGTTAACATGGTGTGTGTGGGGCTGAAAGGTACCTGAAGCAATCTGCTGTCTTGGTGAAGAAGAGCAAAAGAGTAGACTATGAGAAGTGAGAAAAAAAATACATCTGTGTTATGAGCTTGGGAGGCAGACAAAAAAGTGTGGATATGCAGCTGAAATTATATAGAGAATGGGTTTGGGGCTTCAGTAAAAGAACAGGAGAGGTAGGTGGTGGGTGTGTGGTTCAAGATGTGTGACAGAAGGGTAGAGGACATAAGGATGATGATAGAGCAGTGGACTGGTTGTACAGAAGTTACCTGTAACCTTTACTTGGAGTTTTGCCCTTATTTAAATGAATAAACAGCTTCACATTAAAACATACTTCAGCACAAACACTAACCGGTAACAACTTGCCAGTAGATACACTAACTGATTGTCTTCAGTTACTCCAGCAAGACAGGCAGACCAAGACTATTGTGCCCTGCTTCTCTGAGGAGAAAGAAAGGCAGAGAGGCGAAGCTCTGTTACAAGAGGATTTCAACTCAGGCACGCCTGACTCCCAAACATACTCCTTCTCACCCCACTGTGCTTCTGCTTTTCATTTAGCATATTTTATGTACTGGGGGGTTTCCAACTAAACTGTTTCATGAGGCTCTGATCATGCATTATCAAGCCAAGCCAATCTGCCAGCTGCACCATGTAGCATGTCACTTCTTTCTGGAAGAAAGGAAAGAAAAGCCTTGAAACAGCTTTCTGTGAAAGCTAGATACTACTTTGTGTTGTGTCAGCATGCTGTATGTTGGTCTTGTCCTGTAACCATTTCTCACCTAGCTACTACATACACAGACAATAGTAATATTTAAGTCTAAGTTTAGTCATTTGTGGTTTTTAAGTACAGAGTAGACCAATTTGATCAAAGAATATGACCTCCTGCGTAACAGGCCATACTAAATCCTGCATCTAGTCATGTGTTCACATTTCTAAATGCTTTGCCTCATGCTTCCCTTCTCCAGCTGTTGAATTTCTACTGTAGACATATAGTGTGACTTGTAATGTTATCCAGGAGTTGTTTAAGGGTTAAACTACAACCTTTTCTTCTCCATAAAAACAAGGAAATCTCTAAGCAACTGACAAAAATCTTCTTATGAATTGTTATGTTCAGCAGCAACAGCTGAAAGCATTTAGTTTATGAGCCAGTATTCATCTTCAAAGACTTTATTCTGCCCAGAAAAGAAAGAACAAGAGATCAATTAAGATCTCATCCAGCATGCTAGTAACAGTGGGAAACATACCTCACACAAGTCATATAATCTTGGAATACATCCTAAGCAAACCAAAGTCTGATTTTCACTTTCTTACCTTTCATAGACTGTACAGATGCTGCTTCAGACTGAGATGACCAATTTTAGGAAATGTGAACAAAAAGAACTTTTGGGAGCTCAGATCTGAAAAAGGAAATTATATGCAAGGTAACAGGTTAGTCGTTATTTAGTATGCATTATCCAGGTGATGGATGACCAGTCTTTTTATTTAGTGTAATGTCATTCCCATGTAAAATCTGTAGCGTATGGAGCAGGAAAACTGCATGTGGTACATTTCCCTATTTAATCCTCAAAGCAACTCCATCAAACTGTCATTTTTATATTAAACATGGAATTAATTATAAGATTGTGAGATTTCATAGCAAGGGTTATAAAACTACTGTTTATTCATCTGAAAATGCTTAATTAGGTTTATTTATAACAGGTTTTCATATTTTGTTTAGAATATTCCATTATGTTCCATGAAGAAATACAGCTCCCTTAGACATGGGCCTAAGCATAAGTCTGGGAGCTGTGCTTGAATTTTCCTGAAGATGAAAGTTTCTCAGATCTCAAGCCAGCTTGGCTCTCTACAAAGGTACAGACGAAGACTCTTACAGTGGTGAGAATTTCCTCTAACTTCTAAAAAGAGAGTTGGTGTAAACTCCTTGCTAATTTTAATGGTAGACAGGAGCTGGTTTTCTGCATGGAGAATAATGGGAACAGCCTTTCATCCCACTGGTTTTCTACATCAAATTCAGAACATTTGCAAAGGTGGATTGTATTTTCAGGGAGTCCATTTTATGGCCACTGTAAATTCTCTGTTCCCAGGTCTTGAGACCAAAAGGACTCATGTAAGAAAACATATAGCTTGTAACAGTGGTCCTTATAAATCTTAGCTGCACACAAAAGAGCAAAGAAAATAAAGAGACAGCGAACAGACTTTAAGACTAGGGGAATAAAAGAAAGTTTATTTAGAGGAGACTCACTACCAGACTGGTTTGACTTGAATGACATTTGTAATCTGTAAAGAGGCCATGTTATGTGAGGTGAATACAGAGTAATATTCCTCAAGGGGGAGAGAACGCTTTGTAGGACTTTCTTGTGACGCTAAAAGTACCACTTACTGTGGAGTAAGACTTACAGCACTGAATTACAATTCCAAAAGTGCCTACAATGAATGAAAGTAAACAGCCTAGTACATCAGAATTCACTAACACGCATATCAGGTAAATTATGCTTGTTTGCAGATTACTTTATTATTTTAAAGTAGTAAATAAGTGAACCGTTGCCCTGTCTGGTTCACTGTGAGAGCACTCACGTGCTTTTGCTCAAACAAAGCTAGGGAAAAAGAGGGCAAAAGTGGCTAGACAAGACTCTTTTTCAACCCTAGTATACTCACTGGGTTCCATCAGATCAAAAAATAGCTTCAGCTACTACAATAATCTCGTTTTGAATCCAGCCTTTGATTTTTCTTTTATGGCAACAATTCAGACACAACATAGTTAATAAGCAGCATAAATGTCTCCATACTATTTTCAGCTATGTTCTTCCATAGATTTTAGGAGAGGGATACCTACAGATTGATACTTGAAAGAATTTTTAGAATATTCTTCACAATTCTCACACCGCAAGCCAGATCCTTTGAAGTATTTCAGTTCAGACAAAGTGGAAAACAGCATCTCACAGTATCCTCTTATGAAATAAAGTTATGAGCTCATTTTGAAGGAAAAAAATTATATAATTGCACAAAGGATTGGTTTGAACTACATTAGTTAACAGAAAGTTAACTCCAGAGCCACTGATTATGCCAGTGCACTTAGAGCTAAGTTTGGTCTTAAAAATCAGGAAAGTGATTAACTGTTTCCACCTGGATTTAGAAAACAAGGTCACCTTCAAAAGAAGCTTTCACTATGAAACTTCTGAAAGAAGTGACACCCATAATTCTCGCTTTAGCAATTCTGTAAGAGACCATCATTGCATCTTATTTCTGTGTATAAGTGCATACAAAATTGTATTTCTGCTTATTACGAGCATGTTTACACAAAGTCATGAAAGTTTCTGGGAATTACGGATGTGAAAGTCCCACTCAGTGCAGGTGCGTTACACTCATGCCTTTTCTTTATAGTAGCATGATTCATCTTATTTAAGACACAGAAACGAAGACAAAAACCACAGGCACTGGTGTGCTACATTTCAGTATCCTGTGTATAATCACTACAGGAAGAATGCCTGCGTAGTTTACAAAACCTTCGTCTTTTTTATCCATTCTAAACTTCCTGAGAGTAATTTTATTAAATATGAACAACTTCCAAAGAATTCTTTCCCTGACCCTATACAACCCTTTTTCTTCCCCAAAAAGTACGTTGATAAGAAACCCTAATTGCACATAAAGCTTAAAAAGCCACCAGGCATTTCAGCATGTGGGATGGGTTGATGCTGTTAGCAGGATACATTTCATTCTTACTGTAAATTGTAGACAAAAGCAACAGCACCTTGAAATGGACCAGCTGTTAATATTTGTGGCAGCTATTTGTATGGTATTTCACTAGTACATGGTGGGGACAGACTCAAATTACTGACTTTAACAATTTGGTATGTAGATAATGAGAAACGGTGGTTGGATCATGTAATACAGTAGTGCCAAGAATAAGCATTATAATATGTCAGCAGCTTTTTATTGAAGTAGAACATGATTTTCTAGGTACCAAGTCCAGTGCAGTTTCAGTGCTACTACTTTACACGTTCTCTGAGAGCTTTTCATCTCAAAAGTTCTAAAAAACCAAAATGTAAGTAAGTGAGATACAGAATATTCTTACCTCTGGGGTGAAACTGAGCAGCTGTTTAACATCATATACAACAGCACGGTTTAGGACAGCAGTTGCTAATGTGGGAAAACATACCCAGATGTTGACTCCTTGTCATTTTAGGATCACATCTTGCTTAGATATTCATGCTCAGAAGACTGAACTCTTTCATGCCTTTGAAAATTCTATTTTCCCCTGAAATTCAAATACGAGAGGAAACCATTATTTTTTTCCACATATAAAAGCAAGATGTATATATGGCTTTACTGACATTTCTCAAAGCCCCTGGTGTCAAGGCTTTACTTTCTTGGACTTCAGTACTGTGGTGACGCATGCATGAACACTTGCATCTCAAAAGGCATTGGGAAACTGCAGGAGAAAGGACTTTACTTCCAGACAGGGCTCATGGAAAATTAGACAGGGTCCTCACAAGGGTCACACAGACATCCTTAAGGACTAGCAGCTAATTCTGACAGCCACATTAAAGGTTGTCTCAAGACCAGAAACTGATTTTCTAGGGTAAAGCAATTTCAAATCCCCAGACTGTCATCTGACTTAAGTCCTTTAAAATTTTATTTTAATGTTCTTTCATACACAAAGATCTTTTAAGTCATGTAGTCGCCTTTACGTAAGGAAGGAAGTCCAACACACCTGCCCAGGACTAATGTGTTCCAATAGGTGCTACAAGTGAGGTATTCAGAGCAACAAAATGCTCCCAAGTGCTCTGCTTAACTCAGAAGTCCAAAACCTGCTAGTTTATGTATATAAAAATGTATACATATATATACATGAAAAATATATTTTATATGCTGACCCAGCCACCATGCACACAGCTAGCAACAACATCATGAGAGCACTGTGGTTGAGAAGTGCCACTCTAGACTAGGCAGCAGCTGGCTTGGTCCTTATCAACAACTAGCTCATTCAGACTACCTGAAGATGATCTTCAGCTCGTGCTGAAGCACTGTGCTTGATTTAAGATTTTTTGCAGGGGACTGCTTCAGAGCTCAAGGCAAGTCTATATAGCTAGTCAGTGACTGGTTTGTTGAATGTAAGCAACTCTGTCCATGGGCACACAGTTAATCTCGTGTCTGACTGACCAGGTAAATATAGCTTGGATATGCTCTCAGTTTTCAGCTGGAACCACACAAAATAAATATGACCACCCAGTAAGATTAAAAGAAATAATTTTTCTCTCTGTCACAAAGTCGTTCAAGTGCTAAGTGCTACTTAACTTTATTGGGGGGGTGGTGGTAGAGAATTTATTTCAATGTCTAATTTAGACATCCATTTTTGACACATACTTTTGATATTGTTCCACATTCCTCCAAAGCCCAAACACTAAACTTTCAATTTTACATTTATCAGTTCCAACTAATCTCTTGTCCATAGGTTGCATTAGCAAGGCAACACATCAATTGGTAATGACTTACCAGCACAGTCCCAGAACAGATGTTACAAGATCACCCATCAGGTGTGGCTTTGGGAGTTTCCAGTCAGAGCACATAACAGAAGACTGATCCCATGAGCCTGAGAAACAGATGATTATTAATGGGACTTACATGACAAAGTTTTTGGCTCAGTCCTGTAAAGTTCAAGGACTGAAACAAACCTGGAAGAAGTTCACCACAAGGACTGCCAGGAGGACAGCTGCTTAGGGGAAAAGAAAAAAGCAATGACCCCCACTTCATAGTGGAAATGGGTGGAGTTCAGTCAATGGACAAAGTATAGATACAAAATGAACTAAAAACCCTGCGTCTAATTAATTGTGAAGTTTTGATACAAAGGTGATTCTGAAGCTCTAAACAAGGCAAAATGTCTTAGAAAAAGCTAGGAAAAAACCTAGAAAAAAATGTTTTTGTATATGGTAATGATTTAAATCAGAGCCTTGGTGATGGTATTTTAACCAAAGTTAACCAATACAGTTAACTACAGATTCAGACCATATGGAAACCAAGGTAAACAAAGCTTTCAATGCAAAGTGGCATGTCTAACCTGTCCTACTCAGGCAGATGGAAATGTGTTCAGCAAGACAAGAAATGACAAAACTTTTCTGAAGCATAATTTTTTTAGAGCCACATCAATGATTTTTTATTCAACACAAACATTTAAAAAACAGCAGCAAAAGCAAAGAGCTAACTAAACAGAAGTAAAAATACTTAACAATACCAGAGAAAATCCTTCAGGTAGCCTGGGAGAGAACATGATGATCCAAAGAGTCTTATCTCTGTTCTCCTTGCTAAACAAGCAGGAAGATTGAAAGGAGGGTAACGGGGTTAGAAGGAGGATATCAAATCTCTTTGCTTCATCACCTCTCCAGAAAAGAGCAAAGAAAATGGTTAGAGATTAGAAAACACAAAGACAGAAAAATAGTTTGCTGGTAAAGAGGGGAAAGATCATAGCATCCTTCAATTACATGAAAAGCTCTTGTCAAGAAGAAGAAAATCATCTGTTCTACTTGTTCATGGTGGAAAGAACAAGTAGTGACAGCATCAAAGATTAAACATTAAGAAAGAGCTTTGGAATAGATTTTCTGGGAAGGTCACGGAATTTCTATCACTGGAAAAGGTTAGACAAACATCTTTTAGGAAAAAAGATAGGTGTAGTTGATTTTAGTTTAGGGACTTCATGACTTCTTGAGGTCTTTTCCAGGACTATCTTCTATGATTTGACAACTTAAGAAGTGATAATAAATTTTACAGACTTTCCTTTGAACTCTTCAGATGTCATTAAGATTATCCAGACCTTTTATTTTAACAATCATTCATTACATAGATAGTGAAGGCAAAGTTTGAAGGAAGAGATTACATCCTTTATTTTTTGAACTACATCAGTCTAAAAAGATAGTATTTGGGACACATGCTTGTCTGACAATAGTAGACAGGAAAACAACCCATTCCCATTGTTTAAAAGGACCTAGTTGCTAGTTGGAGGAAGGGCAGGTGTACTTTGTGTTAGCTTTTAATATGAGGTCATGATATTACAGCATTCTCATGGAAACAGTAAAAGTTAACATGCTGAAGCATCGTATTTAATACCAGAAACAAATTCTAGTCTAGTTAGCATCTTCACTATTCCAGTAAAAAATGTACATTTACCTCTATAGTTGGTATATTTCATACTGAGAGGGAAGATGTAAGGCCTCAAGGGATAAAGTTTGCTCATGTGAGTTGAATTATGATTTTTTTCCTAACATTTAAAGGGAAATAAGATAATGGTCAAATGGGTATAGTGTGGAAGGCAAGTATCATCCTTAGCATGTGGTCAAGCACTCTCATGACATGAAGAGCTAAGCACCAACCTACCCTGATCACATAGTTGCTGATCATCCTTCTGTAGGGCAACCTATTGTATGTGCACTTGGTTGTGACAAATACTCATTGCCTGTGCAACCCTCAAGAAGAGAACAGCAATGTCTGAGTTGCAAGAACAGCTCTTCCTTCCTATCTAAGCCCCCACCTGAGTCTGTTTTTGGAAGACTGGGAAGGTTTGTTCATGAAACTATCTTTGGCCTTCTCTGGAAAAAGAGTGTCATTACAGGAGTGTGCTATGCAGAAAAAATACTTGTAGGCAGTTTTTACAGGTGATTATAAATAACTTTTGTGCTTATGAGAAGTATAACCACTTCAGTCATAAGACACGTAATAGTGCTGTTGCACAATACTGTACTTCCCACTTCACTCAAAATAAAATTAGATGCCATCAATATAAGCTGATGCACACAGCCTTTTTTACAAATCTTATATTTCCTTCACATTGTTCCCTGTTAAATAATCAGGCCTGCTCTTTAGCCTAGTTCTGTACTTTCTATTTACCTCTACAATGACCAGTGAAAAAGATTCAGGAGACCTTGTTAGAAACTGTATTCTACAAACTTTACACATCTATTGAGGATGAATTTCCCTTATTCCTCCTGGAATAAGCTTTCTAGAGATTTTCTTCCTTTCAGGAAAACTCAACTCTTTTCTCTTCTCTTCTCTTCTCTTCTCTTCTCTTCTCTTCTCTTCTCTTCTCTTCTCTTCTCTTCTCTTCTCTTCTCTTCTCTTCTCTTCTCTTCTCTTCTCTTCTCATGCTTTAGCCTAATTTTGGAAAAGTTTTTATCCCCCAGTTTTGTATGGCCTTTATCGGCCTTGGTATGTACATACCAGATAACTTTTGAAATATGACATCAGGCAATATTTATACTATTAGACACTAATTGCATTACATCATTGCAGGCCAGTTTATTAGATCAAAATTTAACTAACCTTTTCCCCCCATTGTAAATCCCATGAAAGAGCTGATATTGTCATTGAAATCCCTTTTATATGCAAATCAACAAGCCTGTCTAAGACACAAACAAATATAATTTGTTAGCTATAGCCTAGAGAGTCTGCTTGCAACATTTGGACAAACAGAAGCAGAGGCTTCTCCCTGGTGATCTTCTCTTTTACATAGATCAAAGACTTTCTAGCCTTTTATGGAAGCCAGTTTAGGAATTAAAAGATGACTTGGCCTTATTCAAACATCAGACTTCCATAATACTTGGAATGGAATTAAAAAGCCTTAACAAAGCTTGTGGTTTAGAATTTGCACTTCTCCATTAAGCTTAGAATCAAATCATATTTTCAATGTTAACTATGTTAAATAAAACAGCCTCTGCTAGCTTATAAAAAATTGCAGACATCTTAGCTGTACAAAGTCACTAGTGTGTTTATCTGTTTGAAGGAACTAGGCCTTCACTTCCAGATGGATTGAGTTCAGCACTTATTAAAATCAAACCAAGCCAGTTTATAGAACAGAAATGATGTCCTTAATTATCATCCAACTATTTTTATCTATTGCTTGTAAATATGTGAGGTCAGCTGTACCTTTGTAAGAAAATAAACATGGGAAAAAATTTCAAAGTGACTGAGGATATAAAAAAACTCCCAGTTAAGCAGCCAAAGTCATTTTTGGAAGGAAAGCTGCAAAATTTCTCAAAAGGCATTCCTGTGTAAAATGGCTGTGTATTAACATGCTACAGCAGCAACTGACTCTTTACAAATGTCTCAGAGACAGCAGTGGGCTTCGACACTGCTATATCCCTCTTGCAGTAAACTATAACTTCAACTCATCATCCTGAGAGCTCATACTGTAACAGACAGAAGGGGGAAGTGCAGAGCAAGCCCTACAACACCAGCATGAAACAGGATATGTCAAGAAGAGAATAACACTGCAAAACACAATTTGTCTCCAACTCTGAACTCAGATTGACTGTGCATGCTCCCAAATCAGAAATGGGCTTTCCAGTTTCTGAAAGCAGAAGTCTTCTGAGCCTCTAGCACCCAATTCATTTTTCGTTGTACTATCTAAAGCAACATCTGCTTACCAAGTATGGTTGACTGAAGGAAAAAACCCATGTTTGTTAAACAAAATAAGTACTTACTGAGATAAGGTGCCACTACATGGCAGTATATCACTACTGAAAAAAATGCTCGTTATTCTTTCCAAAAGCTATATAACAGGGTTTTTTTCCTTTTCTTTTTTTTCCCTTTAACATCATATTAAAAGCATCCTATTAATTTAAATTTCTTCAGGGAAAAGGGATAAGACTGAAGGTTGTCTTTGGCGAATTTGTGTATTGGTCATGCACAGTAAATAAGATTTACGTTTCTGTAATTTCTACATAATAGGGAGAAAGGCTTAATAAAATTTTAACAGTTAGGAAATATATTAATATTGCAACAACATCACTCCTGATGATTTCTGATCATTTCCAATCATTTCCTGTTTTTGAGAAACAATTTCAATAAATAATGCCTATTGATGTCTATACCTAGCCAAATACTATTGTACATTTGTCACTTCATTTCTTTCATATTTCATCAAGTATCAGTAAGTCCAGTATATTTTCTGCCACAAGCTTGCTATAAAATATCCTTATTTATTACATACCATATCTCTGTCTACTAAACAAATTTACAAAAGCTCAGAGAGAAGAGAGGAAGATAAAAGAAGAGCAGAAGAAAGAATAATATTCTTTTAATCTTCTGTGGACTCTTTGTAATGTCAGTTACCAATAGATCTCTTTTCTCAAGCAACTGGCATGTGACTTGTTCCAAAGATATATCAGCAGAGCACCATGCACAGCAGAGAACCATGCACAGCAGAGAAGAAAAAAACCACCCTGGCATCAATCTCCTAAGAAGGTATTCCCAACCAAGCCAAAAGCCTGGTTTATAAAGCCCATAGGGACGATCATCCATTTAGCCATCTGCATACCAAACCACAGAATGTCCTTTTTTCCTAAAAAGCAAAATTCATGTAAAGTCAGATGTGCAGGGAAAACAAAATCTTCTGTCCCAAAAGCTTATGCAAACAAAAAAGATTTGCAGGCTCCACATCCCATGAATTTTTTGTTCTGCTGCATTTTTGTCTGCTTGAAACAATGAACACAGGGCTGTATCACCAACTGTTAGTTCACAGAATTTCTTCAGAATGCAATGCAGTGAGGTACCATTCTGTTGTTTGCTGTGTTTCAAATGAGCATTTCAGGAGAAAACAAATAGTGTAAACGATGCATAAACAGCTTTGCTTTCACCCACTCAAAAATCTATGGTTGATACATACACCCAGTGTAAAACTTCCTCAATCCAAGACTGTCTGAGACAAAACAGGCAGGTGAATTACCGCAAAGACAAGCAGAGCCATGGACTTGGCTGCTGTTTTGTGTTCTAAAAAGGTCTTCTGGAGGCTGAGCTCCCTGAGCCTTGGGGTCCTGGACAGCAACTCCCTCAAGAGACTTCCTCTCTCAGGAAATGCAAAAAAACAAGCTCACCGCTAAGTTCAGCTCGATCTATGAAACAGAATGCCCGTCCATAGAAAAACAGAGCTAGAAAGGATCTTAGAAATCTGTGTAGGAAAATCCTGATTCCCATGCAGGACCCATTATACTATGCCAATAGAGGCGAAGTCTGGAGTGTGGTTTCTGTGGGGAACAGTACTCTAGGAAGCATAGCACAGTTGCAATATGCATCATTAACAGTATTTGTTATCAATGAATGTGGTGCTTCATGGGTAGAAATGTGCTGCCATGGCAGCAAGGGCTGAACACAACAGGCAGGAATTAAGCTGAATTGAAGGAAAATGCCCAGTTGTTAAGTCCATTTTTATAATGTAGAATAACATCATTTAGTCTGTTGGAAGCAAAGGAGACCAAATCACTTTCCAGCTCTCCCTATCCCACAAAAACTTCTCACTTATTTTGCTGCTAAAGACTACCAGTCCCTTCTGTCTTCTCTCTAACTGTTCTTCTGCAATGTTCCTTCCTGTGATTTAGATACATTAGAATTGCAAGCATGGATAAGTACCTCACTTTCCTATCATGCTGTGTAAGTACAACATATTTAAACTAATAAATGTTCATTCTTAAATTTTTAAAATAGTTTTATTACTGATAATGGGAGTTTCTGTACTTATTCATTACATTTGCCAAGGCTGTTCTTTAGGAATTGATTTTGAGTTTATATTACAGTGTGCTCTAGATTAATATTAAAGTGTAATTCTAAGCCACTTTGGTCTTGCCTTAGTGGATTAATTTAATGTCTTTTTAAAGACATGGCTCTATGTGACATCATTACACTGCCAGATTTATAACAGCCAATGAAGTCACCATTATAGCTTCTCATAATTTTCCTCTTTCACCAGTGGTCTAATATGTCATTAGTCCTACTTCTCAATTATGAATCCAGCTTCTGGGCAGGTAACCTTTACCTAGAATACAATATTTAACTCACAATAACGGTAAGAATTACTTTACAGTGACATTTTGATTAATAAACCATGAATCAGTATTACCGAATTTCAGTATATTTCAGATGCAGTAGATACGAGAAACAGTATTAAAATATAAGGGTTAATATTGAAAATGTTGTCAATGTTTCTGAAAGGAACTATAGTTCTTTCCAATTTTTTAGTCCTAGTTTAAAATCTTGTTATTTGTCCTGTTTGTACCTATTTGTAGCACAGAATTTTCCTTGTATAAAGAGAGGCATATGAAATTACATTCAGTATTATATGAAAAATACCTATTGCATATTGTGTTTTCTGTTCCTTCTGCCCATGTTAATGAGTGATTCAATATATTTGTGCTCCTCATACTAGGTCTAACGTTACTAGTATAGAGAGTAGGTGTGAAATTAATAACTTTCTGTAAAAACATTAATTCTGGCAGCTCAAACATTTTCAGCTATAAGCTGTACCTTTGGCAGGCTGTACCTTTGTGCCTGTATACTTGCTCTCAGCTCAGTCACATTTTCTCCTTTGGTATCTCTCAGTTTCAGGGTCTCTTGGATGACAAGGATGGATATATGCCACTTCTTTCTGCCCCAGTGTAGTGTTTGAGGCTCAAAGTATTTATTCCCATTTCTTAATGTTTAGCCTTTTGTGTGTGTGTGTGTTGAATGGTGCAACGACTTTGATTAATGACAAAAGGTTCACATTATGAAAAGGTAGTAGATCAATAATAGGCCATGGCCATCAGATAGAACTAGGTTTTCTCTAAGAAGATTCTTTATTGCAACAAAAACTAACAACCCATATATCTGTCTACACAGTTAATCTGCATAGATATACCTCAATTGGTTTTGAAATTGACTTCAGATCAACAGTGATAACTTTGGTGCCCTGGGCTAGTACGGCTGCAGGAGATATATTTATGTTATCGTAGTTGTATAACATTTCTGTAAATGAGGGAAAATAGCTTATTGACAACCTAATCATATGAACAGTATTCCTGTTCCAAACTTCAGATGTGTTTTAGAAATAAATACTTGTGTGTGGTCGTTCTTCCGCTTCCCTCCTCAGCAACGATTATATTTCTCCAGGGAGAGAAAAAGGAAAATGCTGGAAATGTGGTGGCCTGGAGAAATAGCAACTCAGAGAAACAGCAGAAAGAATGAGGAAAAACATGACAGACAAATTAAAGTAAGTACTAATCTTCAGACAAGCTTCCCTGGATTTTACAATATCTATTATATTATTATGCATATTTTTCATTTATCAAACCTCCATTCTGGTGATTCACCTATCATTTCTATACATTTAACTCCTCAAAGTTTGTTGCAGAGCTCAATTGAGAAATAATGATGTAGAGGTTGTTCTTTTCATAGCATCCAAAGTATTTATGAGCATAATTTTGCTCCAGGATCATCACTTAACTTTTCTGTTTCTCACAGGGCAAACAGTTTCCCCCATAAATTTTTAACTGTCAACGTGAAGAAGAAATAATAGTTTTTATTTTTACATTTAAACTTTTCAATCTAGGATTAAATTTACAAAATTCCACCATATATAAATTTTCCTTCTTACCTTTCAAAAAAAGTTAGAAGGGGGATGAAAAATAATTTAAAAACCCCCCTAAGTGTTCCTAAAACAAAAGTTGAGTATCAGTCACTGATTTAACTATATTTTGCATTAAAGGATCAAATGTCCCTATCCTTGACAACTAAAGATAATGAAAAAATACAAACATGAGCTTTGTCCTTTGTTGCAGGGTCAGGAGATACAATCACTCACTTAAACTATTAAATGTAATGCATACAGGCATAGGGAGATGAAAAGTGCCAGTTTAAATTAGCCTGACCTGCGGTGTTGACTCCTGGACAGATGGCATAATATACCCTGACTTCATTGCTGAGGCATTAGAAGTACACAGCAAGAGCCCATTGTGATATTAAGAAAAAGCTCAGAAGCAAACTCAGACCGAGAAGCAAAAACCTGCTGGCCCCCTGTGAGGCTCTTGGCTTCCCTTTGCCAGACCTATTACAATATAGAATGAAGTCTTCTCAGTTTTAGCTAAAGCAATGCAGTGCTCAGGCAATGAACACCCATTTTCTACTTTGCTGTCTACAGAGCAGACTTTAGGATGAGACTCAGAGTCCTAAAGACCCCGCTGACAAGGGGCAAACCAGTCAGTCAGTGTATTCTTTCCAGCAAAAGGAAAAGCTAACTGTACCCAAACCTCACTGACAAAGCTGGCAATCCTGTTAAGGAGGAGTGTACAGGCATAAAAATCAGGCAGATCTGTAAATCCGCTATAGTATTTCTCATGAGACAGCAAGAGTCATCTAAAGAAGTCTTTCTCCCTATAAATCTTTCTCCTATTAGTAGAAACTGAAGGATCTTACACACACACCCCAACCCACACATAATTTTTTTTTTTTAGTAGATTTTAAATTAGAAGCAAAGTGTTTATCCAACTTCCCTTTTGCATTCATTCTCAAAATTGGGAGGGACGTCTCTGAAGTGAATAGGTAATTCACTTTCTAACATCCTGAGAAACAGAAGCAGGAGTATAGAGTGCAGAGCACTAACAAAATAGCTGGGTATATAAAAACAAAGAGCTAGAGGCTAACGGCATCTCAGTGAGTGAAAGGCAGTTAGGAAAGAAAAGCAATTAGCCATTTTTACAATGCATGAAAGTTGGCATCGTGAAAATGGTTGGCTCCAAATATCAATGATTTCTGTCCATCTGTTTCATCACTAGCACAGGTTTACAGCTGCGCACTTTGGAAATTTAGGTTTTATGGGCTCTAAGTGGAAAGGACACGTCACAATATGAGTGCCCAGCATTTATCAGTTAGGGTCACCCACAGCTCTAAAGGTCATCTGGGTTCTGTTTTGTTATCTGGTCCCTTTATAAAACTAGAGCAAATAATATCCCTGAGATCTTCTCATGCTTCCCTTTCCTGCAAAGGCAGAAAGCATAACAAAGGGCAAAGCAAGTTAAGAAAAGCGATGATATTAAATGAGTCCTGCATGGAAAGGAGTTGTGGGATGATCTGTATTCCATGTTTGCGCTATTTTGAATAGTCCTGCCCAAGTTTCTCATTCTCTTTTGTCATTTTTATGTACTGAGATAATCCTACAGGAAGCCAGATAGTGATTTATTCCATTAAATGTATCCGATTCAAATTGTTCCTGCCAGTGGCCACACTTTCCATTTTGTTTTGGGACCATAGCATAATCTTGTTCTTTTCTCTCACCCTCCAAAATCTTTATTATTTTACAGACCTAAAACTTGGGGAAGCTCTCATTTTAAAGGAAGAAAAGACTTAAAAAATAGGAAAAGTTTTAGGAATTTTGTAACCTACAAATCTGTTTAACATGAAACTATTTATAATGATTCAACCTCATAGCCTGGCAACAATCTGTGGCTTTCAATACAGGCTTTACTACATTTTGCAGCTTCTCTAGGCGTTTGCTTTTTAAGATTGTGTTCCACCTTTGTTACATGGCTTGCAGAATGTCTACACACCAAGAAATCAAGTATGAAGTGTGCTTTATTTTCAGCACAGAACGTCTCTTAAAGTGTGAGTGATTTCTCCAAAATTTTAAGTGCATAACAAGAGAATGATTTGTGTTCCCATGTCTGTTTTTTCTGAATAGTTTAATAAAAGAAATGTAATTCTACGGGTACTGTCTTGCCTAAAATCAGGCATCTGAGTAAGAAGTTTGGATCTAGCCTTTGCCTAGCTAAGGCATTCTAGCACCTGCTATATTAACTTAAAGCACCATCTTAAATTTAAACATATTTAAGCACCAACACCAAAAGTGTTGAGCAGTTTCCATCAATTTCTGAAGAAAAAGAAAAAACAACACACATTTATCTCCCTAACTAAATTTAATCTTGCAAATTAAAAATGTTGGCTTGTATGACTAATGGAAAGTCCAAATACTTTCTCAGTGTATTATTTTAAAGGATTTGCAACACAGTGGAGGTTTCTCAGCAATCACAACACTGTGCATATATACCCTGCTTCTTATTTATACCCTGATAGCACCAAGGCAGTGGATAATGGCTCCACTGTTGCAGTTACTGTACAGACGAAACTTTGAAGCAATCTTTGCCAAATGTACAGTTTGGGCTAATACCGAGCTGGAGCTGAAGGTCTAATCAGAGAGCACTCAGAGTAAGTGAGGGAATATTAAAAGCTCCCTTGCAGTTCAGAGCAAAACGAGGCCTCTAAGTAGGGCAGATCTCCATTCCTGGCTGTCAGAAGGCTGAGTTGTAACATGAGCTGGGCTCCATTTGCTTTTCCATTTATAAAAACCTTTTTGTTTCTTTTGTTATAAACTTAGACCCCCAGAATAAAGCCTGGAGGAAGGGGGGAGGGGGAGGAAAACTTGCTACTTGAAAGATGTAGTTTGTTGTTCAACCACCTTATGTAGCATACAGTTCCCAGCTATCTGCCGAGCTTGCAGCAGCCCCTCTATGCCAGCTATAATCTCTTAAAAAATAAACTACTTGTCCACATCCAGAGAATCCAGCCCAGTCCCCTCCCCCAGGTACTCTACATTGCAGAGGAAAGACTAAAGCACACCGGAAAAGAAGAGCAAGCAAAATTCTTTCCTTTTACAATACTTACTCTATAAGTCAGTCTTTAGGAGACATTTTGAGGTGGAAAGACCTTGGCAAATCAAGACTTCAAAAGCAGCTCCTGGCAGAGAGGTAGAAATCAATAGGATGGGAATAGGCATATTAAGAAAGTTCTGCATTTGGCATTACTGACAGCAAAGGGAGCAAACCTTGGACAGAAGAAGATAAAGCTGGGAGAGGCTATAGGAAGCTGTCTTCAGGGGTGGCTACATCTGTCAAACACACTAAGGGGAAGGGGTTTGATAATAAGAATAATGTATTGATCATGCAAGAACAGCATATATTGCCACTTTTCTGCACTTCAAAGAGATTAGAACAAGAATAATAATAAGCAGTAGGACATTACAAGAGTTATCGTGGAAGATGATGAGTAAAAGCACAAATGTAAGTGTTCTAGTTTTCTACAAGAGAAGACATATTTACCTCTTAGTCATGCAGGAAGGAAGCAACACAAGCTGTGTGGATGTATTGGTGAAGGGAACTATAAAAAATTGAAAGACTTCACTCAGCTGAGACTTATGAGGAGTAATAAACAGCATCAGCTATGCTCTTCCTAAAATCACTTTTCATCATTGCTTTTATGAAGAACCGTTATCACTGCTCCCATGTTACAGAAGTAGGAAAAATGATGTATAGCTAAGTGATACAAATCACCCAAAGCTGCAGAGGGTGGCAGTACAGAGGCAAGAACAGAAGCATGGAGCTTGGAATACCCCACAGCATTTCACCTGTGAAGCTGCATTCCTGCTGAAGCCAAATGCAGCCATAGCTAAAGAGAATGCAGGGGGTAAACCCTTCTGCAGTGAGCAATGTGGGATGCATGAAGAGAGAAAATGAGCCTCCAGGTGAGACCTTCCTCTACTCCTCTCCATTGAGCAGGTCGAGTGCTATATACAGGGACTAAACAAAAATCCATTCTCCCCCCAGATATAAATTATTCTTTAGCTATTCAGTTACTACTCTTGGTTCACATCAGCCCTGTAAAGACAACAAAACCTGAAAAGAGAGCAAGTTGCAATAAATAACCAAACACCAAATCACTATTTAGGGCTGTACTTGGTTTGCCATGCTAAATTTAAATTGAAAGAAGATGGATCTCAGAAAAGACTGACTCTAGTTTGGAAAGCAGTGATATGATTACCTCTCTGTGTTTTTTATGAGCTCCATAACATAAGCCGCTAAAGGAACTAAGCAGTTTCCGAAAGGTAAAAAGTCAACAAATTTCAGAGATCTGCAGAGTGATAGGATTTTTGAGTCTGCCCTCACATGTGTCCTCTCATTTAAAAATTACACAGGAGAGTTCCTCATCATGAACACTTCAGTCATTATCTGTATTGTGGATTTATAAGGCTATATATTTGAGGGGGAGGAGGAAGAAGCAAGTGATCTGGGCAATAGCTACCATATTTGATAGCATTGTAGGTGGTAGTTATTCCAGGATTAAGTATACACACACCTCTGCCATATAAAATGGCAACTGGTTTATTACTGCACATACCAATGAAAAACCTGCTCAGAAAGACATGAAAAGCAGTGTAAACACATATATGTACGTTAAAGAAGCTAGTGAAAATATGAAGGTGACCACAAAGCCCTGTTGCTCAGAACCTGAAAATTGTGCAACATCTCCATCTCCTACCACACTCTGCAAGCCCCCAGTGTTTATGGGAAATATAAGGCTGAATGCTCATAAGGTTGGGAAGAACTTAATACAACCTACCACTTGGATGATAGGTCTGCCATGCCTTGCTCCATTTGAACCTTCCTGCTTCCCCCACCACTGGAGCAGAAAGATCTAGGGGTGTGGGGCTGCAATCGTCTGAGGTGAAAGGAAAACAATGGGGAAACTGTTTTCTTTTTCTTTCTATGAATCCGACAGGGGGCCAGAAACCACATTTTATATCAGATTTTGAGGGCTGAGTTCTCAGCCAGTGTTCTGTAAAACAGGCTTTTTCATGTTCTAAAACCAGAAAAAGCCAACAGCTTTAACATCGTAAATTCTATTCTGTTAAAAGAGGTTTATTTCTATTTTCCCCTCAGTTCCCTCTTTTTCTTTTTCTTAATTGTTCTAAAGCCTAGAGTGGCAAGTTTGACATTTGGCCAGGTTTCAGTATGAAATTTAATAGCTGAGATAATGTAAACTTCTGTAAAATGAAGTAGCAAAATGCTGCCAATTAGCTTTAACAATAACTGGAAAGGGGAATATTGCTTGTGAAATAAGCCCCTTTCCTCTACTTGTTATTAACAAGTGCTGAAAGAGATTACTTTTTTATAAATGCTATTTATCTTCTGTTTGTCCTTGTTATTGATTTATAAACATATAAATAACATATAAAACATATCTATGTAAAGTATTTAATATCACAGACATATGCAGAATAAAGTCTCAGAGTCCACTGTCATACTGCTTTTCAGTAGCACAATTCCATTCATTTAATTGACCTATTCTTGATTTATAAGCCACAGAAGTAGAGCAGAATCTGATCCACAGAGCAATAGGATCTTTCTCTGTAAAATTTCGTTTTAAATGTTAAATAGTCGGTGCCGCAATGATCAAAAGATGCCACAACAGTAGCAGCATCTCTGTTATTCTGAAATTTTCTTGCTTGTAAACTTCAGACAAAACCTCTTTTTGTTTGTTGATGTGAGCATTTTAACAGGAAACAGGAGTTCAGCCACTAAAAAGCACTTTTTTTCCGACACAAATTTCACCATTGTACTGTGATTGACAGCCATCCCAATGTCTATAAACAACCTACAAGCCTCCCAAATTGACCATTCAGTTTCTTCGTCCAACATTTAAACACTGAGCGGTTTTTGCGCTCAATAAAATTCCTTTTCATTTCACCCTGGGTTGCCATGTCTCTTCAAACAGAGACAGAAAAGCAGTGCTCTGTGTCAGACAGATTTTAATTTTCAGTCCTCATCCATTCGTACAATGTAGACACAAGCAAACAAACCCTACCCAAAGCCTAGCAACCCACAGTTTAAACAGTCAATGCGTATGAGCTACGGGATGAAGGCCTGGACCTGTTCACACATGAATAAAGAAGATTAAGATTTTCTTTCAAAGACATGAAGCCTTTTTGACAGCCTGTGTCAACAGCGCTGTCTGCCTCTCAATGTGAAACAGTCTTCTATCACAGGTTCCCACAGGGAGGTCTTGCTTATTAGCATGCTTTACACTTCCATTCCTTGTCAGTATTTAATTTAAGAATAAGGGTGCAAAGTTTTGCAAACTCTTACTTACCCACAATGAAAGGATAACTTACTGGAGACGCTGAAAGGAAATACCAGCTAACATGAACACCTACAGGGTACACTTTTAAAAGAGGATAACCTAGAAGGAAAAAAAAAAGCAGTGGATACAGTCGCATTCTCTGTTCACCACTTCAGGAATATATCAGCAAATTTGTAATCACAGAATATCTTTTTTAGAGGCTTACTTTTGTAGAATTCCCATCAGCCTATGTTTTAAGTGTAACACACATGCTGCTGTGCAGGGCAATATTTCAACTAAAATTTCAGACATAGAAATGAGAAAAATCCCCATCCAAACAGCACCAATATTACTGAGTGGGTTCATATAGAAGCACAAGACTGGAAGGGATCTCCAAAATCATCAAACTGAGTCCACTGCTATCACAGGCAATATGACATATAATCCTTCTCAAAAAGTGACTAAGTGCGCTTCTAAAACAACACTGTGCACAACAAAAAGCCAAAACCATGGATTTCATTGAAGAGAAAGGTTAGTCCTGGATGAAACAATTTCGATTCCATTTTTCTGAATGAATGACAGCACCAAGTCACCATTATGTACTGATGGTATCATATAGTTTAAAATCAAAATATTCTAAGACTCTAATCTTGCAAACACACTTAGGGAGCTGTTTAGATAAAGGAGTGGTCCCCATGAAGGTAATTGCATCATGCAGATGTATAGCACATACAGCTTTCAGGACTACGGTTTAAATTTCTGGAGTTAAAAGTAATGGGAAAAAAACATACCCCCTTCAATATTGATATAAATTTTGTTTTCAGGAACAAATGAAAATATTGAGTGCTGTATTAGCTCAGTGCTTGGGTAAAAACACGGATTTGTTATCAGTTTGATCATTTAGTTTATCATTAAGAATTTACTTTAAAATTATCACATGAGAAAGTTAAAATGTTCAGGGCAAAAACCTATTTCAACAAGGAACAGATTATGTCTCAGTGAAGTAAGTGGGAAAAGCTCCAAATTTATCTCAATATTGGATTTAAAACAACACAATTAAATGAAAACAGTCCTGAAAGCCAAGTCATAATCTGTATCATGGGAAGAAAGAGATCAGGGAGGAAAATTATAAAGATTTTTTTTCCAAAATTGCTAAGATTCAAAAGGTTCAAAATACTTTACATCTGTATTTTTTAGGAATTTTTTTTTTTTTAATCGTGCAGCTGAAATAAAAGGAAATGAATGTTTCATGGCTCTAATGTAAAATCCAACATGAGATACAGAAAAGAGCTGAATGACCTTGTAACTAGAAATAAATATCTGAGACAAGGAAGGATAACTAGGATTAAATGGATCAACATTTAATGCATCAAAAATCTTCCTTTAAAGCCATGTACTGTACACAGTAATGATTCGTAGTCTTTCACAAGTATCTGCTTAGCAGATGTTTTTTAACAGTATTCCTGATTTCTTTCCCACTGTCTGAAAATCATAACTGAGTATGTGAAAGCTAATACAATTACATCAAAGATGCACTTCCTATTATCCTGGTTTAGTACATCCCAAAGAAATATTCTAGGTTTTTAATTAGTTATTTTTAACACTATACACTTTGAGTTCTACAATTTGATTCTAGCCAACATTTATTTCTGTCAAGCAAGTATGTGTCTTAGTGCGCTGAAAATATAATTCATAACATATTTAGTTACGTTCTCAAAGCTACATATTTGTTTAACAGAAATAAATGTCATTAAAAGTTTTAATTTGCTAAACTCAAACTTGTCTAGACTTCTAGAGAAAAATTACATAGGTCAAAACACAAAGATAAGTAAAGAAAATGTACAAATACAGTATGTGTGCAAGAGTCTGGATTTTATTCTCTCCAATGTCAGTTATTTATAGGTATTAATTTTGAGAAGGAACACTAGGTTCTAGTAACAGTTAGTGGCAGGCCTATAAATAAAGCATAATTTTCACTATAATAGCAAAAAACCCGCAACAAATAAAATTGTTGATTATTTTCTGATCGGTCCTTTAAAGTTCTAACATAAAAAATGAAAGCATACGTCCATGCCTTTGCATCTTTCTCTTTTTTTTTCTTTCACAAATTAATTTATTCACTGTCTCTCAGGGTCTTGGGATGCGGTCTTTTGTTTTGCTTTGTTTTATTTGAGACAGATGCATTACTTGGAATCAAACACTCTTTTTACGTTTAGATGTACAGTACGTACTATTTGCAAGGAACACTCTCAAAGCGGTTTGGGGACCCCTGTATAATTTTGCTCACAGGCAGGGACTCATTAGAGCCACCACATTTGTTTAAGAAAAAAAAAAAAGTGCTAGAAAAACCCTTGAATTATTGTCAGTTTTTGAAAAAAGGAAAATTTAATTATTTCCTGACATTTTTGAGTTAATTTTCATTACCAAACAAGCTGCATAGCAAATTTCATCAGCAGAGAAATTTCACAAAGCCTTGTGAAGTCCCTTTTCAACATGGCTGCCATCTCCCCTTATTCTTTCCCAGTTGACCTCAGTGGGCTGTGATTTTGCAAATGGTATTTCTAACCCTTTGTTCTTAATGGGATTCTCTTGTCTCCATCTTCTAACCAGTTAGGAGGTCATCGTTCTCCCTGGGGGCATTTGGTTTTACTGTCATGGAGCACAATGGGAAATAGCCACCCTTCAAACTATTCTCAACAGATTTCTCTGAAGCATGAGGTTTGAGGAAATGGTGGTGATGTTATTTCATAACTTTCAGTTACAGCCAGTGGGAGTAAAAGTGACCACGTATATAAAATACTTCTCAGAAGTCCTCATGCACATTAAATCCACTTGATACAGTAGGCAGGAAAGAGGATGAAACTTGTTTTAAGTATGTGCCTGAGTGACAGAAGGGAAAATTTAGGAATGTATGTCAGGAGATGGGGAGTTGAGAGAGACTGGGCAAAGGCTGGCAGATGGGAGGGGGAGGAAGTATGGGTGTTGCTTAACTGTGAGCAGCTACTCCCACTCATTTTATCTGGGATAACTTTGGAAGATACTAGCATAATATGTAGGCATAACTGCTGGCTGCCAAAGGCAAGAGTTAGCAAAATCTGTGTATGACTGAAACATTCTGGCAGTTTCAGACATTTCACTCATCAAAGAGAAATTCAAGCCCTAGTCATGCAGCGGGAGTGTGCACCCATGCTCCAGCTCTCAAACTCAGAGGCAGCACCCTCGCACAGACATGCCCTTACCAGCAGTTTACATGGACATGCCAAGCTGTCCCACAGACACTGAAATTCCACAATCATAATCCAACTGTTACCGTATGGCACGTGCAGAACAAAATGAGGGTGAACTGGATGTTCTAATTTTGTCTTTCTGTAATTTAGCGTTTGTAAAACAAATGGCTCACGTGGCTCACAGGGTTTCTTCTTTTTACTTTATTCCACATGTGGTACACCCATGCATGCTCAGGAAAAAAAAAAAAAAAAAGACATTCTGATTAAGGTTTTTATTTTTTGTTAATGATTTATCAAAAAAGTGAAGTGTTTAAACTGAAAACCAAAATCACTTATTTTGAGATGTTATTGCAGTACCTCACATATTTTTTTTCATTCACTGAGTCCCCTTCTCAGGCCACCACTTCCACTGGAGTTCTGTAAGTTCCTCCCTTGGTACATAGCCTGTGAGATTGTAACAGCTCTCAGCAGCATCTAAGGAGATTTTGAGTTGGGCACTGAAATATTTCTGTACCTTCAAATGGCAGCTTACAAGCAATCACCGGGTTTCAAAGCTGGCATGACATCAAGGTAATCAGGATTCATGCCCCTCAGAGCTAGTGATCCCTGACACCCACAGTTCGTAATCAGTATTTCACTGTTCAGTCTCAGTAAATATTTTTAAAGGTAGTTTTACAAGCAACCATATTCCAAACATAATTGAAACTACCCTACGGTTCTACGATGTGTCCCAGCATCAGTGATGAATTGCATGACACTTCCAGAGTGCCCAGCTACAGGAACACAATGCCAAATGTGAGGTTGCTCTGTTCAATTTATTATCATATCACAATCCTCAAACCTTACTAGGTGGCATTGAGAGGGTGGTCCTTCATCTTGTCTTATTCAGGCTTACTCAGAGTGTGAACATGGCCCAAAGGGTTAGATCATCTATTTGGTATCTCAGGTAAGCAACTGGACAAGGATCAGTGAGGTCAAAATTAAGAAAGAGAAGTTCTCTGCCTTCGCTACTGTAAGGCTGGTTGATCGTACTTGTGAGGGACAGTAAAATCCTTCTGAAGATTTTGGTGCAGTAATGAACAGCCTTCCCTTTGCACACAGCAAAATTGGGAGAAGGAAAGGGAGCTGGGAGGGCAGTGCATGGTGAGAACAATCAGTTGAAGAAAGGGAAAGCAAAGACTTTTAATACCAGCTTTGTCCATGAAGTCATGGCCAGAAGATAGTAGGTACTGACTCACTTTTTAAACCTCCAGTCCTCCTAGGTCCTGAATCCCACTCAAAAAAAGGGAAGAAGTAAATACAGGGACTGGGGTAGCTCTAGGCATGTGAACATTGAAGAACCTCTATCACACAAGAAGAAACACTGCTGATACCTAACAAATGGTGGTACCTGTAGAACAATGATTTTGTAGAATGAATTTGTATGTTGGACCCAATTCAGTACTGGGCCTTAATCCATAATATTGTAGAATTCTATGGCAGGCTATGTTCTGTGATAAAGCAGGTTCCCAGTTGTCCCAGTACTCATTACCCTCACCATAAAGGCAAACAAGGCAAAAAACTGTTGCCTAATGTTTTCACAATTTATAGTGTATTTGACATTCATTCAGTTTACCCATTTTGTGCCTAATCCTAAAGTAGCCAGCTTTAAAACTGAGTATTTTTCAGATTTTTACAACTTTATAACATCTGCACCAAATATTGTGGGAATGCCTTAACCCATGTTCCAAAATTATACATGATTTAATAAGAGAGTTGTTTATGTTGGTTAAACAACAGTCAGCTATTGAAAACAGATTCATGGAGAATAAACAGCTCTAGTATGTGAATTGTTTAGGTTTATTGCATTGTCCTTAAGTATATTTAAATATAAGTTATTAAATTAGTTTACGAAGCCAGTTTACCCTTACAAATGGGTAAACTTTGGGGAGTCCGTATAGCATTTGATAGCACAAAGCTAAGCCACCTATTAGCATTTTCAAGTTAACCTGTTTGGAGAGTAACTGATAAACAGGAACAGCATCAACAGAAAATGTTAAACAGGTATTAATGTGTTTATCTGAGAAGTTTTCCTGTCTGTAAATACAATTATTTTTGCATTGCCACTGATGACAAATGACTGTGATGAGTTTAAAGCTTTTGTAACTATGGCTTCACTTAACACAAGTGATCATGTGTTTATGCTCAGTTTTGCAGTACAGCCTAGATTTGGTCAGTTTAGTACCAGAAGTTACTTGAGGTCCCAAAAGAAGTACAGTGCAATCTCTGTGAAAGAATTTATTTTCATGGCTCCTGATCAATGCAAACTGTTTTCTTTGCAATTTCAATGTAATTTTAAAAAGCCATAGTAAAATGCAGTTCCTACTCCAGCATGAAACAATCTAAAATATCAGAAATATATTGGATAAAACATGCAAAGAGAAGATGGGACTAGTTAATTTAGAGTTATCAACAATTAACGACTTTTTTATACACTGTTCTTTTGCATGCACTTTTCTGCAAGTAGCTCATCTATAGACTAGTGAGCATGTAGACCGTCTTTACAAAGATTGCCAGCAGATAAAAAATAAGTAGAAGAGGGGGGTGAGGTGGAAGAGGAAAGAAAATTATGTACAGCCATTAGCAAGGCATCTCTCACTTAGAAGGCAGATGTCATGCATTTGCTGAAGTATATTTCCACCTGTTCTCTATTCCCCATCCTCACATCATCACACACAGGTCTGCATTCCTTCATCAGGGTTGGGAATTTCACTCCTGTGTTCATTTTTCTGTGAGACAACATATTCCTTTCTCTTTCAGCAACACTTGGCTCACCAATGGGACAATGTAACAAAATTTGGGTAAGAAGGCATCCAAGGTTTATAGCCCATAGAGCCAACTCTTCCCACCACTCTCTGCCAGCCTACTAGCAGATGTTATTCTGAAGGTAGTGCCAGGGTCCAACTGCTGCTCCTGTTAGAAAAAGCCATTCAGCTCACCTGCTGGAGACAGAAGCTTTGCTATGACTACTTCTGCAGCCAGCTCATTTACTCTAACTAGAACAATCCATTCTCCCCCTGGGTTAAAGGACCCAGGGCCGTAGGAGACACAGATGCCTTACTGGATAATTGAGACCTGAGCATGGCTAGAGAGAAATTGCAGCCACCTGGTTTGCACACAGAGGCAGCTTTTCTCCTGCCAGGGAGGCAGGCTCGATGCAGGCTTCTGAGAAAACATCATTTCATGAAGTTCCAAACACCCAGCAGTGGCACACTTCCTTCTTTGTTCTCTGCAATACAAAGCCAATGGTCTGATTTCTGTCTTTCCAGAGGCAAGGCTAATTGTATCTCAGTGAATTCATAGAGCAGCAGAAAAAAATGTGTTGAGAACAGATAACAGCCAAGGTAAGAGCAAAGGGAGGCACACTGATGCTTCTTCCTCTGCAGACGTCAGCAGACATAGAGATTTGAGCAGTTCTCTCCTAGAACAACACTGAAACTTATGTGGCATGGCCACAACAAGCCATACAAGTGGTGAACCAAGCCTGACCCATGCCCATTAGGGTCACAAAAATAGAATAATTACACGTAATCAGGTCCCAGATTAGTATCACTAAAATCTTTGGCACTGCCACTTATCACAGCTCCTTCAACACCATGAGCAAGTTCTTTTTAAATACTGTCTCACACAAAAGTGTATCTTATATTCAAGCGGTAACACAAACCCTTCTCCACAGTTCTGAGGTTCATTCTTTCCTGGTTCCAACCAGACCTTACCATAAATTATCACATAGGATGGGATCACAACGTGACTGAGGACAGTCATGAGAAATCTGAAGTTGTTTGGTAGGTTTAGTAGAATAGCAATGGAACACAGCTGAAGAATACAGTAACACAAATCATAAAGCCTTATTGTCAGTACTGAAAAAATCAACTTTATGTGACTAGCCCCACCTTTAACAAAACATTAACTTTTTCCACAAGTGAAATATTGGGTGATTTGGTTGTTGGGAGTGGGCTGAGGTTTGATATGCCTGGTTAGTCTTTGGTGGGTAATTCATTTGGATCCTGAACACCTAAACCAGATGTTTGTATTTAATAGGTCAGTGAGTCTCATAAGCAAGTCATTATTTAATAGTAGAATTGGGTATTTCAACATCTCTCTCTCCTTTTCCACTACCAAGCAGACAGTGTGTCACACATACATACTTTTATCACTTGTGTGCAGCATACTGTAGGCATTTAATAGCTTTAAGAGTTGTATGTAGAAGACTGATGTAATTTTTTGCAGTTTATGAGAGCTCTAGCTGTAGGTTTATAGGATACAAAGATTTAAGTATTCTGTATCTGGGGCAGATTCAGAGGTGAGGCAAAAAAAGAAAGTCATGTTTGGAATATAATACAAGTGTGACACAAGTACCACAACAGTCATCTCTTAAGTCCTTCTCCTGACTAATTTGAATCATGGTTCTATTCATTAAATTGCATTCACAGCTAGATACTCTACTGAGCTGTCAGCCTTTCTTTAATGTGAATCTGGAGTGAGTTTACTTGAGTAAGTCTGAGCTCCAGGTCTTTTTCTTTCAATGTTCATTTTCTTCACTGAATTATTTTGGATTTAGTCCAGTATAATAGGGTAGGGCTTGGCCCATCGTTGTTTCAAAGATTCCAGCATTTTCAAACATTGGGTTGTAAGTGAACTTGTGATATCCGTAATTTATGAAGAGATGTAGTTACCAACTGAATTCAGATCTGTATACAAATAAGTAGAAAATAGTCGAGAAGTGTAAAGTTGAATCTTGTCAAATATATCTTGCCCCTCTTTCTCCATTCTAGAAGCTGCCAACTCATGTTAAGGAAAGCAGAGTTTCCAAAGTGATAGAGTAGAATTTGGCTCCAAAACTGCCACAAAGACAAAATAATTACTATTCTTAATATTAAATTTCTTTATTTCTAGATGTTATATGTTAAAATTAAATTTTGAATCTTTATTCAGAAAGATATCTTTGTATAATCCAGAATTTTAGAGTAGGATAACCTCCTGAAGTATCATTTAAAGATGGGGTTTAAAATAAAGGAATCATTCATTAATATGAAACAGATACTTTTAGATACGTAATTAAATTAAAAATAGATACTTAAATCCAGTAATATAACTGTAGTAGATAAACATTGTCACATAGTATGAATACATAGTTAAATGTTGAAACAAATATTAAAATAAATATGGAATAAATTCATTGGAATCCCCATGCTCACCACATGTTAAACATGAGTGGTAACAATGCCTAATTGCCCAATATTTTTCCCCCAGTAAAATTCTATTTTGAGATGCTCAGAACTTTGCCATATTTCAGTTGTTCATACTGAAGTATTTCATCATGTTTGCTCACTTCAGAGTTCTTCTAGAGAGTGTCATCTAGTTCCAAGCCCCCTGTCATGGGCAGGGACACCTTCTGCTAGATCAAGTTGTTCAAAGTCCCGTCCAACCTGGCCTTGAACACTTCCAGGGAGGGGGCATCCACAACCTCTCTGGGTAACCTGTTCCAGTGTCTCACCACCCTCACAGTAAAGAATTTCTTCCTTATATCAAATCTAAATCTACTCTCTCTCAGTTTAAAACCATTACCCCTCATCCTATCACTAGGACTATCCCTGATAAAGAGTTCCTCCACATCTTTCCTGTAGGCCCTCTTTAAGTACTGGAAGGCCACTATAAGGTCTCCCTGGAGCCTTCTTTTCTCTAGACTAAACAATGTCAAGCTCTCTCAGCCTGTCCTCATAGAGAAGGTGCTCCAGTCCCCCAATCATCTTCGTGTCCCCTTTCTGGACCCACTCAAGCATGTCCATGTCTTTCTTACGCTGGGGCCCCAGAGCTGGCTGCAGTTCTCCAGGTGGAGTCTCACAGGGGTGGAGTAGAGGGGGTGAATCACATCCCTCAACCTGCTGGCCACACTCCTCTTGATGCAGCCCAGGATATAGTTGGCTTTCTGGGCTGTGAATGCACATTGCTGGCTCATAGTCAGTTTTCCATCCACTACTACTCCCAAAACTTTCTCCAAAGGGTTGTTCTCAATCCACTCATCACTCAACCTGTATCTGTGCATGGGATTGCCCTGACCAATGTGAAGGACCTTGCACGTGGCCTTGTTGAACTTCATGGGTTTCACACAGGCCCACCTCTCAAGCCTGTCAAGGTTGCTCTGGATGGCCTCCCTTCTCTCCAGCATGTCAACTGTACCACACATCTTGGTGTCGTCGTCAAACTCGCTGAGGGTGCACTCAGTCCCACTATCTATGTCGCTGACAAAGATGTTAAATGGTGCTAGTCCCAATACCAACCCCTGAGGAACGTCTCTCATCACTGGTCTCCACTTGGACATTGAGCTGTCGACTGCAATTATTTGAGTGCGACCATCAGCCGATTCCTTATCCACTGAGTGGCCATCCATCAAATCCATGTCTCTAACTTAGACACAAGGATCCATGCAGGATAGTGTCAAAAGCTTTGCACAAGTCTAGGTAGATGATGTCAGTTGCTCTTCCCTTATCCACCAGAACTGTAATCCTGTCATAGAAGGCCACCAGATTTGTCAGGCATGATTTGCCCTTAGTGAAGCCATATTGGCTGTCACCAATCACCTCCTTATTTTCCATGTGTCTTAGCCTAGTTTCCAGGAGGATCCGCTCCGTGATCTTGCTGGGCACAGAGGTGAGACTGACAGGCCTGTAGTTCCCCAGGTCTTGTTTTTTCCCCTTTTTAAAAATGGAGTTTATGTTTCCCCTTTTCCAGTCAGCGGGAACCAGTGCCATCTAATGATTTTATGATTTTTATGATTCTATGGTTTTATGATCTTAAATGGTTCACCCATTTCCAGGACTAATGATAAGATTAAAAGGGTGCTATCCATGTAAAAATGCTCCCAGCTGCCTCATGAAGGAAGTCGAGTATCCTTGCTGCTTGGAGCAGGGGCATGAATCTACTCAGCAGGTTTCTCCCTACAAAAATCTGTGGCAATTAAAATGTTGATAAAGACAGCTCTGGAAAACACATTGCTACATGCTTAGCACCATCATCTGGAGCCTGGCAACTAGGTTCTCCAAGGATGCTCTGAGCCTTGAGCATACCTTGTTACCACACAGTTCCCGTGTGCTGGCCAAGGGGCAGAGCTGACAATGCTCCTGGTTCCAGCCCATTTCTTCCACCATATTATGTTCTTCTTAAAATGCCAGCTTTTGAAGCCCTGCCAAGCTTAAGAGAATCTCAGCTGCCAATATTTTTTAAAGGTTTCCAGCACTCACTATTTCAATGAAAAGCCTGAAAACATTGTGTGAGTACATGCTGAAGTCTCAAGAAAAAAGATTTGAAAATAAACTCAACAACCAGCAAGTCTAATAAAAAGAACAACATAAATTGTTTTTTTTTTTTTTACACAGTCTTACGACTGTGAGGGCAGTTTCATGATTTGTTGTGGTCTGACTCCTGATTTTTAAATGCTTGTGGCTGAGAATACTGGAAATATGCATGCATTTCCCTGGCAGAAGCGCTTCAAGGGCTGGGGTAGTAGTCGTGCAGTTAGTCCAGAACTGAAGACAGGAAACCAGCTTCTATCCAGCAGGCACACCATTCACATTGATGCCCTGGGACTAAAGGAAGAAACAACCTGATTCAAGGAGAAAGAGAGACAAGGAACCAAAAGGCATGTGTTAAGAGAGGTCAGAACCAGAAGCTGGAGGACTGGACCAAAGTAGAGGGGAACAGGAGAGGGTTGGGAAGCAGAAAAATGGGCATGTCTATAGCCAGTGGCGAAATTACTCCCTTCAGAAATTTGGGAAGAAAAGCAGCAGTCCTGAGTCCCTCTGTAGTGTAATGAAACCCACTGCTGTTAAAATCACCACTAAAATGTGTGGCTGTACGCTAGGTAATAGCCTACCATTGCAACCATGGACAGCTTGAATGGCTGAGATCTTTGTTGAGTTCTGAAGTTTCCATTCTTCTTGTTGGCCCTGCAGTTGTGGACAGGCATTCTTTCCCCCGCTTCCCCCCTCAATTTGCCGTGTTAAAAAAACTTACAAAATAGACCATATAAAAACAATGAATCCCCTCCCAGAGTGAAAAATGTCAGAATTAAGGTTGTTATAAATCAACTCATTGTACATGTTCATTATGGCAGTGTCTAATGACACTATTGCCCATTTCTTCTGCAGCCTCCTTTGTGTGATTATGGAACAGACAACAGCCACTACATGGCTGGCTATTCTATACTTTTTCTCAGATCAATGTATTAAGTACAGGATAAGTACTTATTCCTGGTCTTTGAGTTCAGTCCTAATGTTAGTACTACCATAATGCTTCACAAATAAGTGTGATTTTCCTGAAGAACTTCTCTTTCCATTTCTTACAGCTGGTGCTGGGATTGGCACTAGGGAGCTGTGAGAAAGTTAATTAAAAGTATTTAATCATCATCATATGAAGAACTCCATGGCAGAAACAGAGATAAGAGACAGCTCTATATTGGAGTGTTTTTCAGCTTCTTGTAGTACTAATATTTTTTTTTCTCTTCTTGAAAGCCTCTGTTTTATTCACTGACACCTTTCAGCTTCTGTAAAAATATATCAAGTGTTCCCACAAGCAGACTCATGCAATAAATCAGGTGACCAAAGCTCTGTAGATGCAGGGCTAGCTCCTGCTTTTGGGATTTCTTTTTGCAGGTTATGTTGGCACCGTGACTTCTGGCTCTGAGCCCAGCCGTGCAAAGATGTGTGCCTCCCACCTCCCCCTCCCAGAAGGATGTAATGGAGGTGACCCCACAAGGTCCAAGCATCTGGCCATATGGAAGAGCAGCAATTGACTGAATGGAAATAGTCCAGCCAGAGCTGGACTAACAATTGGATCTTGCCCTCATAAGTACAGTATGTTCTATGCACTTAATAGGTATTGCAATTATCATATAATTAAAGAACACCATAACATGTACAAGTAGGTTGAATTAATATTACTTAGGCAGATTTAACCCCAGCAATTTTTAACTTCTGAGTGCTTGTCTTGCAATCTTAGCATTCCTGTAGTGTAGTTTTCTGGATGTAACAGTCTCTACATATCTGACAATATGTTTCATGCTTCATTTGCCAGAAATATTATGAGCTTTGAGTCAACACATTAGGAGCATGTCTCTGTTTTCAGTGGCAAAAGGCCAACTTTTAATTTCACTTATTTGCCACTGGCTAAACTGTGTCATTTCCTAAACATTTCTTAATTTTTAAAATAAACGTCTAACCAGTCTTGCAATATACTAAAGCATACTGTTCAAATCACTGTAAGGGAGAATAGACATATGTAGGTAAAGCATTACACTGGGGGAACTAGAGGTTTCTACTCCATTTTTATTTTGACAGCATAGGGTGAAAATTTTTCTATATATTCCTCTGTGTTTCAATTTAAATGTTATTTTGTGTTTGGCCCTATTTTGCTTTGAGCAGGATTCTGTTTAATTGGCTTTATGGTTTTGTATTCATGATATACAATGCTACAGAATAAAACAGCAGTGCAAACTACAAGTTTGTTTGGGTGTTCCTAGAAATATAAGTAATATGGATTAACAAGATTTGGCTGTGCTTAATAAAACATTCGGTTAAGGACAGATTATAATGTTAAGAAGTCAGATTATTTTATTTTTTCTCCAAAACAGTGGATTAAAAAGACTCTAGCATGGTTCTTCAGCAGTTAGCTATTGTCTACATTACCTATGTATGCTACAGATGTTTACTTGTAGAACATCTCTTTATTTTTAGGAGAAAAGCTCCTCTAACATATTACAATTTTTTTGTGAATTCTCTGCCATATTGAGAGATTATTGACATCAGTGTGCATTTGCTCACAACAGTACAGTCTCTGGTTGATAGATCCAGTCAACCTTTCTAGAGGAACTGGGAGGGACAGTTGTGATGAGAAGAATATGAATTAAATGTAATCTGTCATCAGACTGTAAATGTAAATAGGATTGCAAATGTAATCTGTAAACAGATTTTGTTTGGAATAGCAAGGAAAATATTGCTAAATATGCATGAGATTTATACTGAAGGTTTTAGTATTCACCTGAATGTTACAACTTCAAGAAACTGACTTTTCCTTCTTCATGACTGAAGGGCTGGTTTATCGCTGACTTTGATTACTCAGGTATTGCCATCATCACCTGAGCTGACTTCATAACCAGAAGTCACTCCCAATAAAAAAAACAACAGGTCTGTTTGACCTTCTCCAAGCTGAAGTTTTAATTAATTTTAAGAGTTTTAGATTAATTCTTAATTAAGTATTCAATTACTTTTAAAATCCTAAGTCATCACAAATACTGAATAGCTTTAAGGAAGATCCATTTCTGCTGTAAAAAAAAAAGGCATCACCACTCTACGTTTAAGGAATATACAGCCATTGAAAATAAGTGGAGCAATTGTCTTTTGTTTTCATCATGGTAGGTAGTTTAAAGCTACTGAGCACTAAGGCATCAATATGTGTCCAAGACAGCAAATAATCATAATAAGTGATGTCAGCAATTCTTCATGACCTTCCAATTTTATAGCCTTTTATTTGAAATACATTAATAAAAGAGCCCATAAATCAAGTCCTGGAATGTAATTAACATGCTCCTATATTGAAAAGTCCATTCTGTATATCCATTGAAATTTCCATTTCATCTGTTTAAATATCCATTGCATTAATTCAGACATAGACCTAATGTTTCCATGCTATGGGAGAGAGACAATTCACTTTAAATATCCATTACAAGTATTTTTAGATTCTATTTAAAGCCCCAAGGAAATGTATATGATATGCACTTGAACACCAAATTAACTCATTAAGATAAGCATGATTTTGTTAGTGCTAAATCAATTTCTAGTAAAAGGCTGGTTCTTTGTGCTGATAATTTATGGAAAGATTTGACTGTTATAGCTCCCAGCAAATCCTTACTAGCGTGCCTGTAATCTTACTATACTGAAAGTATTATAGATAGTAAAAAAAAGATGCTTAGGCATCATTTTTAGAAATGTACTGTACCTTAAGGCATTGTGGAATCTTTATCCTCAAGAATATCATTTTTCACTTTAGGGAACTTCCAAACAGTACATGAAGTAGGTTCACTCTTGACTTTTGTTAGTGTTCTCTTGTCATGGTGTAATGTGAACTCAGAGGAAAAAGGGGTAATGGAGAGATGATCCAGGGAAAAGAATCCTTTAAAATGGGTGGGTTTTTTTAGGAACCATATCACAATTCATTCCATTAACTTGGACAATCCCAATTCTGTAGTGATTCACATTGAATATGGAGTGAATGTTTTCTGCAATAGTTATAAGATAAGATTTTTTACTTAAGTTTTACAGGTCATGTTTCAGTGGCTATAAATTGGTGTAACTCCATTTGCACAAGCCTGCAGTTCCACTGCAGTATGAAACTATTTGAGTCCAAATTATCGTGGTCCAGGCTTCAACCCTGCTCCTGTCCCTGTCCCAGTGATCCTTGCCACAGCAGTATAGCTGAGAAATGGCAGCGCAAGCTGCCACAGGTAGCTGACTTGCTGAAAACAACTCCACCACAAACTTTTGATGGGGGAGCTGCCTGAACTACTTCTTTGTGAAAGCGTTTGGGCTGATCAGTGTGGCCTAAGGCAGAGGCAATAGCAGTTTAGCAGGGGCAGCCTGGATTTCAATCAGCTCAAGACACTGTGGAACTGCACCTTTGACATATGTTACTGAAACTTAGCAGCTGACAAGCCTAGATTGTGTTGGTTTTAGTGAAATGAATCTTGCCACCATAAGAATGAGGCAGTTTTCCAGGTAAGAGGTTTTCAAATTACATACGATTTGTCTATAAAACACTGGGATTGTGATAGCTTGAGACACTGTCTGAGCAGGGCAGATAGATGCAACAGATCTTTTCAATGAAATTACATTTGGTAATAGAAAACCATAACTCCAGCTTCAATGTTCCCTGACAGAAGTTAAAAAAACAACAACCCCCCCAAAAAACATATCGCAGACTTCTTCACCGCACAGATGTGCAGCAGACTTGGGTTAGTTGCTGAGGCTGCAGTTACAGTCTGCTTTGTAGTAGGATCATGAGGAACACGATATGTGGCTGTATCTACCCTGGCAAGTCATATGACCCAACATGAGCGGATCTGAAGGGTTAAATGGCCAGTGCCAAGGACCTGACTTCCAAAGTATCTGTGTTTGGGGGGACAGGGGATTGGTCTAGATAAGCTGTAGTCTGGCCGTGTGGAACAAATGCCGGTGAGTGGTGGGGGTGCTCCTGGCTTGGCTTAGCTCAAAAGGCAGCTTGTCTGTGTGCTGGGACAGCACTCTGTGACATAGACTGACAGTGAGTGGGGATGAGTCTCCTCAGAAGTGCTCGCTCACCTGGTCTGAGCTAAGATGCTCATAAAGATATGCCCATGTATGTGTACCAATGCCTGCTGTGATGGAGTAGGTGACCCTTTCTGAAAAGATAGAATCCATCAAGGAAACTGGTGAAAGTTGTATGTGTGGAATAAGTTATAGTGTATCTTAATTATTACTCCTTCACTTGTAGATATGAGGCAAAGTTCACCTTTGATACCTGTAATTGCTTTTGTTAATGGTGTTTTTTCTTCATGGCCAAATGTTATATGAAGCCTTATATATCCTCTGGTTTATTTCAGGCATTTTGCCTGAGTAAAGACTTTAGGATCAGGCTTATAGATTCTAAATTCTTAAGATCCTTTGGGAGACATAAATCACGACTGCATATAGCTTGGCTGATTTAAGTGAAAGAAAATACATGTAAGAATGTGTACTTGTTAGAAAAATATGTTTAAAGATATATTGAAAAAGCAAGTCCTGTTGCACTGATGTCATCTACAGAGGTGGGGCACTGCCTGTGAGGTACTTCAATGTTTTGTGTGTTCCTATAAAACTTGGCTAAGGAGCAAAGGCATTTCAGTTTAATAAGCTAATAAATAGTTTTGAATAACCCACCTTGTGTCTCATAACATTTGGAATTAAAACATAAAGTAAAGCCAAGGAGGATAGAAAATAAAGAAACGCAAGGCTGCCCTCTGCCTCTTACATTGGAAGGGATGTAGGGGACAGTGATGGAAACAGTCGATTTTGACAGATGTGATCCATTGGCTTTTCTATTTTCTACTCCCTGCCTCAGTAAATGGGGCAGTATATTGTATTACATAAAATTAAAAGGTATTCTGACACAAACTGAAGATTTATAAAACAAAAAAGCACTGTGCAGAACATTTTTTAGGGAATTACAAGATCTCCACAGGTATGCCAAGATGTTCAAACCTCACAAGAGGAAATCATATTAGCCTAAAATTGATAAAGTTGATTTGCATTTAACATTTTGGCTGGCACTGGCCCTCTTCTAGGATTTTTAAATGTTCCTTGAGGATTGAAAGAAAGTCACCTTGGTGTCAGCATTACAGTGTCCCCAACTGCCAGATAACCTGCCAACACCACTGTGATCCAACCAGACATTTCTAAAGCAGGAGAGGAAGTGAAAGGGGAGGAGAAAGGCCACGTTCATGCAGGATAAAGACCTTTTATTGGATAGACTGTGCATTTTACTACTAGCAGTTGGTATTAGATTCAGTGAAGTGATTTATCTGTAGAACAAAGATAAGTGAAAGGAGCATTACTTCCACAATATTTATTGTTGGTATAAGCTTTAACCCTTATGACTGATAAACCAGTGTCTAAGATGACAAGTTTTGGTTTTTAACCTGTATTTGAGAGACAAAGTTTATTTGTGGCTGGTGTCTAACGTAGGAGGAATAAGAGAAGTAAATGATGAGGATAACATAATTCAATGGTATCCTTAATTATACTACAATTGCTTTGATCTTTAATGACTTGTTTATCTACTTTTGATGGGAACCCTTAGGCTTTTGCATGTGGAATACCAGAAATAAATTAAAAAGAGTAAATTTTAAATATTAATTTTATACATGAAGTGTCATGCCATGGATGACATCTGCTTTTTAGCTTCAAAAGGTACAAGAATGAATCCACACATAGAATTTCAATCAGTTCTTACTGTAGTTCATATAAGAGCACATGAGCACTATGTGACCACTGTGGGGCCATTATGCAAGTTGAACCTACAAATCTTTAGGTGTCTACCATCTTTAGTAATACCTGAGTGCTTTTAAGGTAGGGAATTAAACATGTAGCAAATGAGAATCACATGGGTAACATTTGGAAAATAATTACAATAAGTACGTTGATGGAAATCATCCAAGAAAAGCTTTGCCAAAATGAGCTCTGAAGTACATTTCATCTGTGTTTACATTTTTAACACTAAAATACAAAGTTTATATTGTTTCCCTTTAGTCCACCTGGGAAACGAGGGATATTTCTCCTCTATGTTTCAAAAAAACCCAAAAATAAGATTGGAAATAAATGTTAAACTGCTAGCTTAAGGGCATATTTTCATCTTGTTTGGAGCAATAATTTTTAATAGCATTAATAAGAGGCATACATACTTGGAGAATAAATCCACCTGGGCTTGTGTGTCAAAGGTAGGGTGAGCTGAGCTGTGCATATATCTTTGTCTAGGTAGAATTGACCCAAGCATGCTTTGTACCTGATATGCACATGGACTTCAGTCATATTATTTGCCTTCATTTGCCAGTTAGTCCCTGCATAAATAAGAATTTCTGTTACTTGACTATATAGCACTTCAGAAATACATAATATCCATTTATTAACCTTTGCATATTAATTTTCACAGTGAAAAACACAGAAAAAAAAGTACTTGCCAAAGCCTGCCTATGTTAATATATTACAAAGCACAGGAGAGTGTGAGAGCTAAGATGAAGATGTTATTATTTGTATTTATTTCTCTATTAGAGAAGCACGTACAACTTTCAAACAAGGATAAGGGCCTTATTGTAATAAGTTCTGCACATAGTTCCAGACTTCCCCTAGAGAGACCTCTAGGCCTTCCTTGTGTACTAGTTACTCACTAGTACCTTCCAGTGACTCAGGCTATGTAAGCACCACCCAGTCGGCTTCCCTTCTGCTGTCCAAATAAATATCAATAAAGTTAGGGGTACAATGGGGAACTTCAGCTAGTGAAATAAGGTAAGGCAGTTTCTTAGCCAGAATAAACCGAGATGGACCATAAACATGACTTGGAGGTCTGTTTAGCTGATGAGTTTAGAACAGTCAATTTTTTGATGGATGTCTTGCTTAGTAAAGAGCACTGCAGCAGAGCAGTAAGGATTTAAACAGAATAGATGGATGCCTGACTGGAGTTTTCTTGTGAATGCATAAATGCATGTAAAAGAGAGCAGATGATGGCTACTGAGCTGGCAAGCCTGGCTTAGCCAAGACAGAGGTCAGACATGAGATAACTCAGCAGAGGATAAGTGGTGCAGGTAGGCAGTTGTGTCGACCACAGGAGTCAGTAGACTTATCAACACAAAGGGTAAGAAGAGGAGATTGACAAACTAGACAGAGGATCCTAGAGGTGATGTTTTTAGATTAACCACCTGAAACAAATTAAACAGACTTTCTTCTGTGACCTAAGTAGGTATAATTTACACCTACAACAGGTAAAACAACTAAAATACATCCAGACATGGGTTTTATTGCATGTACTACTAAAGTCACTGTGATTTAAAACATGAGAAGGAGCTGCACTGAGGTTAGTAAGCACAGACCAAGAGGCAACAGCACAGATTACATCATTCAAATAAATTAAAAGCAAAATAAACAGAAGTAACTTCATGTTGTGAAATAGTAGTGGTATTAGCTTTTACAGCAAGTGCACTCTTGGCTCTGTTAAAACACAGTTAACATTCAGGTAAAATAACTAAAGCTCAATAATCAATAGTCCACCCTTGAGCATTTCACCATAATAATTAAGTCAAAATTAGCAAAACAATTACAGTAGAGTCTTCACAAAAGGGATACAATTTTATTCTAGAGTAATCATCTTCTAATAAACACTTGACTTCTGAATACAATTGAAAAGCTTCTCAGAAGTGTCCTCTCCTTTAATTCTGTAGATCTTGCCATGGCAGATCACACACACACACTGAAGTGCAAAACACTCAGAAAATGGCCTGGAAAGTTCACTCGTAAATCCTAGCATCAAATACAGTCTCAATGACTTAAGGCTGTCAGCACATGCAAACTTTGGGTATCAACAGTGGGAAAACTGTATTACATGTAAATCAAACATACTATTTGCAAACTGATAGCAGCTGATTAGACTCTTAGCCTTCAAGCTTAGCTTGGTTTCAGCTCTGCATGTATTCAAAGTACCAAATTGTCAAACTAAAGAATCTGTTCCTAACCTTCATGGCTCAATGTTCTGGAGAGAAACATCAGTCTATGTGCTCCCTACTTCCAAAGTCTACAAGTAGACAAGTAGCCTGAGGATTCACACTATCATTTTACAGGGTCTTTGAGACATGAAGTGACAGGACTGCCACCTCTGCACAGGGAAAGCAAAAGAGGGTCTCATGATTCCTCCAGAAAACAGAACTTCTACTAAGATAAAGAAAAAATTATCTTTCTTGGTTTTAGACAGAAAAATTCACTGGCAAAGACCTATTCATAGCAGAAGTTCCTGTAAAGGTGGGTCCACACCACTGGTAGAAACCAGTGTGCAGATTCCTGTCTTTAATCTAGCTTTCCAGATGCTCTGTGAAAAGTTTTGGCAAAGTTTAGTAATAATAACCCTGAGGATCCTGGGCTACCCACATTGCCTATAACCACATTTCTAGTTGGCTTGTGAGCGTATCATGAAAACATGCAGAATTTCTGGGACTTCACTGTACCAACAGCCTCTCTAAACAGTAAATCCAGCCACACCAAGAGCTGTGCTGAACCTTTCTCATTGATTTTCCTGCTCAAAGACCATTTCTAAAGAGACATCCAACAGAACATTTAAAAAAATGTTGTTCTACTTTGTGCTCCAGCGTGCCTTATATTTTGCTCCATCATGTTATGTGCTTACCTTGCAAAGCAGCTAGCATGGTCCTGCAAGGCAGTCATGTATGTTCTTTCCCAAACTTTTTAAAGTTTTCCCCTTTGTTGTAACTAATCTGGAATATTTGCTAACACTAGAAACTCATCTTGGAGGATGTGGTGTACTGTAAAGTTTTTTTAAAAAAATTTAAGATTATATGAGTGCTGATGATAAATATCAGCATGAGGGACATACATGGAATTAACTCTCTCTACTTTTGTCATCCCCTGGGACAATAAGAGGACAGCAAGGTCACATCCCTCAGATAATTCACAGCTTTTTGGCACTTTTTGAAGTGATCTATTACTCAGTAAATTGATTTTCCTCCACTATTGATTTTGAGCAACAGACATTTTGTGGAATTTTCCCATATTTCAGGAATCGAGCTTCATTTCATCTTTAAACCATGAGCATGTCGTAAGAATCTCGGTGACAGCAAAACCAGATAAACTCACACTATGTGAGACAAACTCTATGTTTAAAAGCCCTTTGAAACAGATTTCTGTCATAAACAAACTGTTCCCACTGCGATAAATTTTACATGTATGTATATAATATTACAGAAAGAAAAAGAAAAACCCCAGAAGCACTCTTACTGACTGATGGGTACACTTTTTATTTACTCCTTGTACAGTTTATAGGAAAGTTAACAGGAATGAAAATGTGTTTCTAAGTTGCCAATTGCTAATATGATTTCGTGCTTAAAAGCAAATCACAATCTCCCTTATAAATTAAAAGCATCACAGATAATTTATCTAACACACTTGCCAAGATTTTCTTTCTGTCAGTTTAGATACAGTATTAAAAATCAACTTGAAATAATAGAATGGTTTATGAAATGCAGCTACTGTCTGTTCTACATTTTTATTTTTAAGTAAACTTGTGCCAAAAGGAAAGCTCACATAGAGCCAGAAAGTCTGTATGAAATAATTTACTACTCCCCAAAAATGCACTGAAGAGAAATTAAGTTCTGAACTTTCGCTAATCTCTAATAGGGCTCCCTACAAGAACTTTATTGTTCATGGGCCAACCCTAAAAAAGTGATTAATTTTAATTTGTGAAATATGCTTTGATCATAATCATTACATATTTGAATGAATCAATTAAAAAAATACCCTCATTTGAGATGACACTGCAAGTAGACTGTTCTACAGTAAGGTGTAAGTGAGGTGGAGTGGTTGGAGAGGAGAGAGAGGGAGTAGGTAACTTGCAAAACAGGATGGCGTGACTTTGCATGCACTAACATTGATTGCAATAAATCTTTTCTACTTCAAATCAGACATTCCAGTGCTCTATTACTGATCAAATTCAGATCTCAAAAGGCTGCAGCCAGAAAGCCTGGTTTCAATCCACCAGTGGAATGGGGGCATGGGTGAAGGGAGGGAAAAATCAGCTAAACTGAAGATGATGAGATCAGCTTTTAAAGCGCAACATAGTGTATTTTAATTGTGGTTTAAAATATATAAATGTATAAATTCAGGATGTCAACTGTCACGTTCAGAGAGACAATATGAGGTTATTCCAATCCTGGTTAGTGAAAGTGAAACTTTAGCTCAGTAACATAATGGAAAAATAAGGGTTTGGAATCAAATTACGTTAAAAAAAAGAAAAAGGTGGTTGATTCAAATTATATTCTGAGAAAACTCAGAAAATACTAAACAAATCCAGTCTTCAGACTGTTCCTCTCAGAGTCCAAAAAAGGCAGAGGCTACAAAACTGCAACGAAGCTACAGCAAATTTCAATTGCTTCAGCGCTGGCATGTTGGCAGCAGATGCAGAATGCAGGTGGACATGTCTTTGCCCATAGGGCAGAGAGAGCATTGAATTATAGTGCTGTCTTGGGACATGGTAGTGTCTTGGTGTTACGGTAATGATTGTCCAAGGTACATAATCAATTTTAATAAGACATAAACTGTGTAAACATTATTATATTAATCATTACATGTCTGAATTTAATGGTCAGGTCTTCAAGGAGATCATGAGGGCTAGATTACAAAACTAATGTAAATTAAGGTGGTCCAAAATAACACACCTTTGATGATTTCAGTGTTAATGGAGTTGAGGCTAGCATTCAGATACTAAATTAGGTGGGAACTGAAAGAGCTGAGAAAGGTTTAACCAATATCTCCTACCTGTGTGTTATCCTCCATTAACCAGTTCAAAGGACAGGGACTTGGAAAAAGAAAAAAGATCTCCAAAAGTCTCTACCAGCCCAAGAAAATATTTTTCTGAGACCAACATTATCATGACCAGCAGACTCCAATAAGCATGCAATAACTACAGGCTGCCCAATCTAGGGGAGCCTATTGACAAAGCCACCTTAATCCAGCTACAGGAGGCATTGCACTCGCAGGCTCTCACCCTGCTGGGGGACTTCAACCACCTCAACATCTTCTGGAAAAGTAGCACAGCAAGCTGCAGGCAATCCAGGAGGCTCCTGGAATGTATGGAGGTTAACTTCTTAAGTCAGATAATAGACAGCCCTACCAGAGGGTATATGATACTGGACCTGTAGGTCACCAATGCAAGCAAGCTAATTGGTGGTGTCAACTTGGAGGCAGCCTGGGCTGCAGTGATCATGCACTGGTAGAGTTTGCAGTCTTGAGGGGTATAGGTCAGGCAAAGAGGGGTATAGGTCAGGACCCAGAATTTTAGGAAAGCAAAATTCCAGCTCTTCAAGGAGTTAGTCAATAGAACCTCCTGGGAAACTGCCCTCAGGGACAAGGGAGCAGAACAGAGCTGACAGATCTTTAAGCATGCTTTCCACAGAGTTCAGGTGCTCTCAATCCCCAGGTGTAAGAAATCAGGAAAGGACAGCAAGAAACCTGCATGGATGAGTTGAGACCTGCTGGCCAAATTAAAGGGCAAGGAAATGCACAGGCAGTAGAAGCAGGTACAAGTATCCTGGACGCTGCCCAGTTGTGTATGGATAGGGTCAGGAAGGCCAAGGCATGGATAGAGCTGAACTTGGCAAAGGATGCAAAGAATAATAATAATAATAATAACGGCTTCTACAAGTTTGTCAGCCAGTAAAGGAAGGTCAAAGAAAGCATACCGCCCTGATGATCAAGACTGGCAAATTGGTAACAATGGACCAGAGAAGGCCGAGGTACTCAACAACTTTTTTGCCTCAGTCTCCACTGGCAAAATTTCTTCCCACACCTCTCAAGTGGATGGACTGCAAGAGGGGGGACTGGAGGAGCAAAGTTCCTCCCACTGTAAGAGAAGATCAGGTTTGTAACCACCTGAGGAATGTGAACATACATAAACTATGGAACCTGATGAGATGCATCCCAGACTTCTGAGGAAATTGACTGATGGAGTTGCCAAGTCACTCTCCATGATATTTGAAAAGTCATGGCAGTCAGGGAAGACCCTGGTGACTAGAAAAAGGGAAACATTGTACCCATTTTTAAAAAGGATAGAAAGGAGGACCCTAGGAACTACCGACCTGTCAGCCCCACCTCTGTGTCTGGGAAGATCATGGAACAGATCCTCATAGAAGCTATGCTAAGGCATATGGAGTACAGGAAGGTTATTTGAGACAGCCAGCATGGCTTCACCAAGGGCAAGTCCTGTCTGACCAACCTAGTGGCCTTCTGTGATGGAGTGACTACAACAGTGAACAAGGGAAGAGCTACGGATGTCATGTATCTGGACATCTGTAAGGCCTTTGACATGGTTCCCCCACAACAACTTTCTTTCTAAATTGGAGAAATACAGATTTGATGGGTGGACTGTTCAGTGGATGAGGAACTGGCTGGGTGGTCGCATCCAGAGGGTAGTGGTCAATGGATCAATGTTCAGATGGAGATCAGTGACAAGTGGTATCCCTCTTGTTACAGTGGGTCCGTACTGGGACCAGTACTGTTTAATATGCTCAACAATGACATAGACAGTGGGATCAAGTGCACCCTCAGCAAGCTTGCAGATGACACCAAGCTGAGTGGTGCAGTCGACACGCCTGAGGGATGGGATAACATCCACAGGGACCCGGACAAGCTCAAGAAGCTGGCCCGTGTGAATCTCATCAGGTTCAAGGAGGCCAACTGCAGGGTCCTGTACATGGGTTGGGGCAACCCCCCATACCAATACAGGCTGGTGGATGAAGGGATTGAGAGCAGCCCTGCAGAGAAGGAACTGGAAGTACTGGGGATGAAAAGCTGGACATGAGCCACCAATGTGCACTCACAGTCCAGAAGACCAACCATATCCTGGGCTGCATCAAAGGAAGTGTGGCCGGCAGGTTGAGGGAGGTGATTTTGCCCCTCTACTCTGTTCTTGTGAGACCCCACCTGGAGTATTGCATCAGCTCTGGGACCCCCAACATAAGAAGGTCATGGACCTACTCAAGCAGGTCCAGTGGAGGGCCACAAAAATGATCAGAGGGATGGGACACCTCTCCTATGAGGAAAGGCTGAGAGAGTTGGGGTTGTTCATCCTGGAAAAGAGAAGACTCTGAGGAAACCTTGTAGTGACCTTCCAATACTTAAAGGGGGTTTGCAAGAAAGATGGGGAGAAACTTTTTAGTAGGGCCTGTTGTGATAGGACAAGGGGCAATGGTTTTAAACTGAAAAAGGGTAGATTTAGATTAGATATAAGGAAGAAATTCTTTACTGAGAGGGTGGTGAGACACTGGAATAGGTTGCCCAGAGAAGTTGTGGATGCCCCCTCCCTGGAAGTGTTCAAGGCCAGATTGGACAGGGCTTTGAGCAACCTGGTCTAGTGGAAGGTGTCCCTGCCCATGGCAGGGGGGGGTTGGAACTAGATGGTCTTTAAAGCTCCCTTCCAACCCAAACTATTGATTCTATGATTCTATGTACTAATACTCTCTTAAAATTTACTAATTTTGTTTGGAGATGTTTAAGTACCTGTGAATGTAACTAATAACACTTTTATACAGTGACAGATTAAGGCCAAGTCCCATTTAATAACTGCAAAAGCTCCATAGTAACAGCATCCTAAATAACTGTTGTCAGAGAACCAGGTTTACTGTTATTTACTCTCCTCTTTTGAGTGCATGCATCCCAGTTCAGGCATTGTTGTGAGGTACAAGCAAACTTCACAACTGGCTCCTGAATCTGAAAGAGGGATGCTCTCCCAAACAGTATGTTGCAGAGTAACAGGCAGCAAGAGGGCTAAGGAGAGCAAGATTTGGAGTCTTCAGTTTTTTAGAAAAAGAGAGGTTGTTTCCGTAATAAAAGTTACTAAGAAGTGAGGAGGAAGGAGGGCAAAGAAGTGAAATGAGGAGGAAAAAATGAATTTCTGAGGTTTGGGTTTGCAGCCTAAAGGATGTTTGTCTTGATGGCCAGGGCAGGTATTTTGCAAGACATTTTGCTCAACCCATGTCTCATTTGGTTTTAGTTTGTGAGTGAGCCTTTATCACTCACAGAAGTCTTCCTGTTGCTAACCACAGACTAAGTCAGGAGAGATTTTCAAGACCATGCAGAGAAACTGTAAGAAAACATTTAGAAAGCATGGCAAAGAAGGCAGAGTATAGGATAGAGAGGGAAAAACAAAACTTGGAATATACCAAGCAGAAGTATGCTGCTCGCTACTTACAAAACCATATAAAAAGAACAGTTTACAAAGACATAGATCTATGTCACTGCCATAACTGCATTGTTTAAAGGGGGTTGTACCGCTGTGATGGGTACAGTTTCCAGTCTCAAGCAGAAAAGAGTCTGGTTCCAGCATTATTTAAGAAAAGTATGGTGTCCAGCACACTTTAAATCTTGCAAATAATACAGCAGTCCATCATAACTGGCACATATTTCTGAGGATGTCGAGTGGAAAGAATTTTAAAAAACAACAGCTGAATGCCATTTCTACCTGAACACAGCTCAGTTTTTTAGTGAAATTCCTTTAAACTGCATATGTCGGAAGGAAGGAAGGAAGGAAGGAAGGAAGGAAGGAAGGAAGGAAGGAAGGAAGGAAGGAAGGAAGGAAGGAAGGAAGGAAGGAAGGAAGGAAGGAAGGAAGGAAGGAAGGAAGGAAGGAAGGAAGGAAGGAAGGAAGGAAGGAAGGAAGGAAGGAAGGAAGGGAGAGAAAGAGTCCTGTTCAGCTCTTTGAGAGAGCATTGGTGAGTCCCTCCAGAAGCTATTTTCAAGTTGAATATCCTGATGGTTGGAGACAGCTACTTGCAATGCCAATCAAACAGTGCAGAGCCAGGCTTAAAACCTACCACTGCATTTTTCCTGGCAATCTTAACCACTTTTGGTAGCTTTCTTCATGATTTTCTCAACATGTTGGATCTTACCATGTGGCATCTAACTGTCCTTGTGCTCTCCCTGGAGTCTGTGTGAAGCTGACTCCATTCTCTGGATACCATTCCAGTAGCAGGCTTCCAAAAGCTGGCATTTCATTCACAAGGGTCTTCAAATCAGTATTGGATTCGTTCCCAAGCAGGATTGCGCATGCACAGGTACAGAGCAATGTTATGTGATGCAAGGCACAGGATGTGCAATATTGCACTGGACTAAATAATAGCTCTGTAGTCTTTACCAGAAGAGCTAAACTGCCTTTCTGAAGAACACCTCACAAGTATTTATATCTTTATTATAGCGATTGTTTTTTACAGCAGGTTAAATGAGTCAGTGTGGCACTTCCCTGAATTAATGTAAGATCTAGAAATCTAAATGGTTAAATATGTCACCAAATGACTATCAGTAGTCTCAATTGATCAGGACAATAGTGTGATCTAGAAATGTCATTTAGAAATGTCTACACTAATAATTTCTAAAGTTTGCTTTGTCTTGGCATTATCAAGCTGTTTTTCTTGCCCAGTGAAACACATGACAGGAGGCCAATGGTACAGAATAAAACAGAAAAATGACCATTCACACATCTATTTTTTCTACCAGGGCTAGTTACTGATTTTTCAAATCTTCAAAACAAATTTTAGAGACTATCAACTCCTTCACAGAGGCACTCAGAAGTAGAGAAGGGACAAGAACTTCCAGTGAACTATTTCATCATTTCAAACCATTAATTACAGAATCTTCCTCTAGGAACATGCACAGCCTTTTCAAAAAGGTTGGTTACGAAAGTGATTGGCCATGAATCCATTCAAGCATGTGCTCTCACAACTAGAGCACTAACTATTCTGCCATAGCTCTTCTGCCTGGTAAGGCATTTCCACATTTCATAAAATTTCAGTATTCACAAGCCTAGAGCAAAACCAATTTTAAAAAAATGGTTCTGTATCCTGCTGCCTAAAGCATTCAAGATGTTGGAAAATCCTACTCAAAACCTTGTTCTGAATCAAGGAGAGCAAAACCATGCAGCTGTCTTTTGGGGGGAAGTATCTTAAACACCAGAATGAGCTAGAGAGTGAAAGTAACCATTTCTCTCACTTTTTGAAAGACCTCGATTTGAGCTCAGTGAGGTCTTGGACACTTCCTGAATTTGCAGCCTTTCAAAAGACAGGACAGTTGTTTTTCTGCTAAGGATCTTGCTGGATTTAGCAACTACCTGTCTAAAATCTATCCATTGGTTTTCTGTCTGAAAAGATTCAGGACATTTAGTGTTAGTTGTTAACTTAAAGCTGTTAAAATTCATGATTTACATGCAGACTCAATAAAGTGGGGTCTGTGTGATTAACTCAGTATGTTCTGAATATGGAAATGAGATTCTATTAGTGCTGAGATAATCTACATATACATTTAGTGACATTCCATTATAGGAATTGCACATTCTGTGCATTACATTGCTTCAGTGTTCATATGTAGTCAGAAACTCACCTAGTGGTTTTTATTCCAGTTTGCCTGAAAAGGCAGGAATGAAAAAAAAACCCAAAAAGAAGATAAGAATGAGTGGGTTTCCCTAAACTGTGGGGCTGTGGGAAAACGTACACAAAAAATCTTCTTGCAAAAGACTTGATCCCACATCCAGATCTCTCATTGCTCTCAGTGGAAGTAGGAGTACTTACTGTAGAGATATAAAAGATAAAAGACAAAACTTGATTTTACCATAGTTGAAATAAGGGCAATAATTTTGCTGTGATCACTACCGTTTCACTTGGCAGATGCTAGTATTCACATCAAAATTGAGAAATAGCAGTTTCAATGTTGGTTTGTGTTTCTAATGTTCTAGTTTTGATAAAATGCCTGTGTTCTGTACAGGAAAAGTGTCTGAACTATTAAACTTTGTTATTTCATAATACAGTGTAAGTATGAATGAAGGTGCTTGAAGAGGTTATTTAACCAATGTCCACATCAGACTTGAGACAAACCTTTTTTAATTAGCTGTCATGTTAGTATAGATATAGTTTTGATGTTTTTAGAAGCAAAGGTCATTAAAAGTCTACCATGATCTCTGTGGGATTTTATTGATAATGGGTAGTAAAAGAAGTAGTGCTGTAATCCAGCCAGTTTCCATGGGGAATTCAATAACATGGTATTTAAAAATATTTCATACAGTGATTCATAATATAGCTATTTTCCATAGCTTCTACTTGAACAATAACAGAGAGGCCACAAACTCTAACTATGTTGGCTCAGCTTAAGAATAACCTTTTTATCTACTCTATTATTCACTATTCAGACAATGTTAATTAATAAAAGGTTAAATCACTAAATAGTTTAACATGACCAATGTGAAGCATGGTATAATCTATACGGTCTCTTTAAAATCAAATGGGAATGCACAAATGCCTTGCTGTGAAGCTGGTTTGCCACTGTCAGCATATTATATGTTTAGACTGTGAATAGGAAATCTGAAATTTTGAATTTTGAAATTTGAAATTGAATTTGAAAACAGATCTCATTTAGGTCACAAATATTTTCAGATTTTGACATTTGAATGGATCGATTTATCACTGCTACAATGCTGATTTAATGTAATCAGAAGTATATGGCAAACTGATTGCAAGGCTCATCCTTTGGTTAGGTTACAAAATACAGTTTAGTTTGATTTGGGGTTATCCTGTTTTATGCCCTAAGGACCTTGGTAATCAAATGGAGTGAGCCCTTAAAATGAGGCAGGCTAAAACCAGGAACTATTCTGCATTCTATAAATCTCAAGGCATTCATCTAGTAGTTATCCTCTTGGAATAAGATAGCATCAGCTGAGCCAACAGCACATATGGTATTAGCTGATTTGACCTGTCAAAAATTTCAAAATGTATACAAAAAAAGATTAAAATCTAATCATTAGCCCTAATGGAATTTAATTCAGCATTTTAACATTCATATTTAACTGGAGTAAGATACTAAGATAAAGCTTTTTGAAGTATTATTACACAGCATGGAAATGCTTTTAAATGTTAATTTAAATTTAAATGTTTTGAATGTTTATAAAAAATAGCATTCAACTATACATTTGTATATGCTTTTTAGCAATGCACAAATCCAAAAGAGATTTTTTCAATTGATAGAGAAAGATGCCAGTGGATGAGGCTACTATGAATTGCAACAGCACATCCAGCTGGGCTTCAACCCTAATTATTATTGAAGCCATACCACATTGCATATTTCACTTGATTCTGCTTTTATTATCAGCCATCCAAAGCCAAAGATTTTCTAAGATAAATATAAATAGATGGTAGATACTATGAAGGATACCTATCAGATCTACTAAAACTAGGTTTCAACAGGACCTGATTTTCTAGTGTTGTACACTAGTTAAAATCAGAGCAGATTAGTTGTGTGCTGTACTCATGAGGAACAAAAAGGCCATGCATTAGATACAGTTATATTCCCAGTTACTGAGAAGAAGCGTAAGTCAAATTTGATGAAGAGCCGTTCTTCAAACATGCTTATGACAAGAATATACTATTGCTATTGTATATCTAAGATGATAATCTTTATTCAGTGTTGAGTTCTATTAATTTACAGTGTTTAAAATCAATTAGCATATACATACAAAAACAAAGAAACACATCCATTGGGGTAAATAAGGTTAATACTGGATCCCTGATAAAAAGTAATTTTATCGATCATGACCTATTTTCTCCGGGTGTTCTTGATTAATATCCATCTTCATACAACATAACTCACTACACTATCATGCTGTGCTTGTTTAACAGCATGTTCATGTAGAGGTGCTACTGGTAACCAAAGTCAAAGCAGGCTGGGGAGGTTCCCAAGATGAGTACTTTTCATGTCACGATTTGTTATCCTTTCAGTTTGCTCCTGTGCTGTGAAAGAAGCATTACTATCAAGCCTAGCATCTGAACAGTCTGGTGTGGAGCTTGGATATGTATCCTTCAACATCCAACTTCACTAGCATGGCTATTTCTGGAGTTGCACCATGAATCAGAACAGTATGAAAATACACACCGTTTTTTGTTTGCTGCTTTTTTCCTTCATCTTGGAAAAAATTTTCTTTGGTTCCAAATCCAGCTCACATTGCAACCACCACAAATGGCTTTGCCCACAAAATTGGGAGGGCAGCACACCATCAGTAATGGCAAACCTATCATGAGGGGACGAGGGACAGCAATACTTCAACCAGTATTGCTATAAGAACTTTTTAATCTCAAACCAAAGTGACTGTCAAGAAAAGTCACATTTGATTCTTGTAATAGCAGGAGAGTCCTACAGAGAGCTTGTGGCTGAAACTGTCCAGCCCACATTTTATTTATATGACAGGTGTCCTTGTTCCATGTGCAGGGAGGCTACGCTAACTGCAGTCAGTTCTAGGAACAAACTAACCAGACTGTAATCCTTTCCCTGATTTCCAGCTCTGTTCTTCCCAAGCACACAGTGCCACTTAAACATAAGGTCCTTGAACCTTGGGCTGAGATCCCACAGGCACCAGTGGAAGTCCAGTAAACCATAAGGGCTCATCATGTTCATCTGGCAGGGTTGTGAAGCAGCACATTTGAAAGGCAGGAATGTCAATATGAGTGGAGAACAAGAAAAGGGTTAATCTGAGGATTTTATGTAAAGCAAGACACCTCTTAGACATGCAATGTATCTGACTATTTTTAAGACTCATTCTGGGAAATGAGTTTGCAACTCCTGAAGGACTACCTCAAAATATTTTCCACAAGGGACACAGAGCACTTAGTGACTTAGTGCTTTTATATACAAGAAAATCATGTTCTGAGCGTATCTGTTGACAGTAGGGCAGAGTCTGTTTATCACACCAACTTCTGAATTCTCTTTTACTTCAATCTGACTATAGCCATGAGCAAGGAAAGTATGTGCTTGGACAGGAACATTAATTGGCACTTGGCAAACTAATGAGGAACAGTAGATAAAAAACCCAAAACTTGCATGTAGAATTACAGACCCCAGGAAGACCCTCACCCAATCTCATGGCAATGGATGTATATATAACATGTGCTTTATGGAGAAAAGAAGTGACTCAAACAAGTGACTTCTTTTTGCCTTATGGTGTATTTTTTTGTATCCTTTCTACCATAGACAGTTAGTGTATTAGGAATTAATTTTGGCAACAGTTATTTCCTATTCTACCATCACAACTGATAAAGTATGGACAAGCCCATTTCATTTAACACAAGCCATCCCTCTCTCAAGCCACTCAGAAAAGTTCTTATTTACAGCCTCCTCTGGTAATAGCAAACTGCTGGCTGAAGGGGATCAGGGACTCTGTCACATCAGGGAAGCACAAATAGAAACAGCTGCTTTACCTTCTTGTTGATTGTAAAGAAGATAGTGCCATGCCAAAATTTATTAAAAATAGATGGCATTAGTTTCAGAAAAAAGGCCTGGAGATTTTCCAGAGACCCTTTTAGCTAATCTTTCAATGCATTCCATGGTTTTACAGCTAACTGAGCTAAGTTATTCAACTCATTGGTAACTAGGTAAAGTAACCTTTCTCTTCCTTTCTGGATAAACAGTCAAACAATTTTGGGAAGTCTGTAAATGTTCAGTGAAACATGCATTATATCTGACTTCAGATGTTCAACTTCAAGCTTTTTTTAAGTAAAGAAGATCCAGACTTCTTAATCTGCTAAAAAAAGACACCAGCATGCTGTTGGTATAATTTTAATTGCCACAATTACTAAATGTAAGGGATTATACATAATAAACAAATCGTCCATAATGGTATTAGTAGTTTCTTCTCCCTCTGTTAGGTGGTATTGTGATCAACTCTCTTGGCATCCAAGAGAAGCCTCTCCCTTTTTATTTAGTCCCAGACCACTAATGAAATCTAGAAGCAAAAGGTGTGAAATCCCACTGCTGGAAAATCAATATCAAAGCTCTTAAAGTTTTAGTGGTATTGGTCCACAGCCTATAGTTTGAAGTTTTTCATCACTTCAGTCTAAGAACTGTATTTCTTTAATCAGTCAAGTTGCCTTTTTACTCTACTTTCATCAAAGGCAGTAAAAAGTGGCCCTACCTGATTGTAAAGGATAGATGATAGAAAAGAACTAGAAATAAAAAACAAGTTCCTTTATTTGTTCATTTTCATGACAGTATTGTCTGTTTCTGCAGCCAGTAAACACTGGTGTTCAACACAGAAGAAGTCAGTATATGTTACATTTATATAGGCATATTTGGCGTAGAAATTAAGATTCTTTTTCCAAGAATAAATTCTTGCTTACCTGAAAAAGTACATGTCAGGCAAGGACAATGAATTCCCATCAGAATCCTGCTAAGGAAACATTATATTCAGTATTATCATCATTATCATCAGCAGCATTTTTTACCTTCATGACGAACCAGACTGGGAAACCTATACAAATTCAGAGCTTGCCAGTGACAAAAACTATTGTAGCTACACTGACTTCTACCAATATGGCTCTTTTCTTTTTATGTAAAGACCAAGAAATACACCTCAAGTCCAATCTCCCAAAATATGGGCAGAACTCCTTAAAAATCCCTATCACATACATTAATATGAAATAAAACATGAGTAACATTTTAAATGTTACACATTTATAAGTCATATATTTAGCAGTCTAAGGATACTGACAAGTCCATGACAGGACTGAGGTACTTTTAATGAAAGTGCTCCATCCTTACAAGTTTACTAAATTTTTACAATTACAGATAGTATTAGAGAAAATCATTGCGATTTGATGTGGCTGAAATGAATACAAAAACCATGCACTATATCTAAAGAAAGTACTTCACTGTGTTAAAAAAAAACAAACCAAAACAAACACCACCAAACAGATTATTCATAGAAGTTAGACACACAAATGTTCTGGAGACGTAAGGAATGGGAGTCCAGGGAGGTGTTCATTACATGACCTACTGCTAAGCAGTCCCAAGTGTATGCCCTCTGGGACAGCCACTAGGGACATTCAGTAAGTTTTGATAAGACCCATCATAAAGGATAGTTACTCAAACCCAAATGCCAGTCCCTTGTGCATATATTAATAGATAGCCTGGTGTCCAGGACCTGCAAACAACTGAATGACTGAAAAGGCTAGAGTGAGTCTCACTGAGACCTAAGTGGTGTCCAGCCAATCTTTATTAGCATTCTTGAGGCAGAAGGAGTTGGATGCAATAATCTTCTTCTACCAGGTTAGTTTATTTTCCTTCTCCTTGACTACAAAAATGATCACTCTTGTCCTTCCCAGAACTTATTTTTTCTCCAGCTCTATCATCACAGCAATTAATTCTCACCACAGATACAGTAAGTGTTTTGAGCTCGCTCTCTCTCTTGTCAATTCCATTTTCATTATAGAAGCAATTATGGGATCAGAAAGCACCTGAGAGAACTCCTAGTAAAGTCAATAGTTCATAAATTATTGCAAAAGGACCTGGGACCAGATGAGAGGTTGCAGTCTTGAAGAATGCATGCTGACCATTTTGTCGACATGTGGTTTTACTCTTTATTTATATGCACTGCCTGTTTATACTGGATCAGCATTTCTCACTGGCACCCCTCACCCCCCACCCTCCCACCCCACCTCCATATGCCTATAGTGCAATCAGGAAATCTGTATCTTGGATCCAAGACAGGACTGAGGTTTACAGAAACCTGTAGTGAGTTCAAAGGCAAATAGCAGTAGATCAGGTACCAATCTGGCTGAAGTCGATTGACAAAAGCCAGCGGTTCATCATACAGCCAGCGATACATTAGCCCTGACACAAGGGAAGGGGTAGTTTCACAGCAGAAGCTGGTGTAGACCCAGTATCAACAGAACAGGCCCTGATGACCTGAGGATGCACGTACTGGCCATTAGGTAGTCAAACAGCAGAGTCATGCTATCCAGCCTCAATGAAACTGTCATGTCTAGCTCACAAAGCTTTAGGTATTCAATAAATCATCCTGAGTCAGGCAACTGAAGAGCAGAGCTCTACACACACCTTCAGCAAAAGAAGTTGCCAAATGGGGACAAATATGTTGAGCAGCATGCCCCTACATAAAAATGTCTGGCATATCTGATGCCACTGTCACTAGATGGAACAAAGAACTTCCCTTTTCAACTAGCACACAGAACCAGGGTATAAATAACATGGGTACAGTGAGGTACCAAACTGAGCTCCCTTCACTTGTACCACAACACCCTCCTACAGCCCTGCATGTCAGCAGAGTCACTGACCTCAATGAATTCCAATAACGGGTATTTCCACAAATAATAAAAAAAAATGTTTCCTCTCCAAATTCTTGGTTAAGTGTTCCTACCTTCAGTTTTGTTCTGATATGTGGTGCAGCAATTAGAACTGTAAAAATAAAGATAAAATTTTAGAAGGAAGATTTTCACTGTAAAAGATCTGGGATGTTCTCATCTGAAGATGTGATCTATAGTGTCAAGATTTCCCAATAATAACATTCTCCCCCACCCCCATTTCTTGCATAAATTAAAACTACCTGTTATAAATTAAAATAAGACTGTGGGTTATATTACATGAACTTGTTCCACAACACCTTTTTGTCATCATGTATTTCAAACACACAGTTTGAAAACAAGCTGGCACATTTGATAATTCAATAGTGTCAAAATAATGCAATAAGCTTCAAAAGCCTACAGACTGCTTATAAAGGATTCAGAGAGATCTAATTAACACCACTTTGTGCTATCAATCAATATGCCACAATGCAGCATCCTCTGTCTTAGTCGAATTGCCTGGGAACAAGGTTCACTGCTTTGTGTGCTATTGACTTAGGTCCTGAACAATGTAGGTGGTGAAAATTGCCATATGGTCAATATTAAATGAAAGTCGCTCTGCTATAAATCAAAAAGAGTGGTGCTGGCCATCATCACTGGAAATACACAGTCACTTTCCACAAGGGCCAAAGGCTGCTAGTTGTTTTGTTTTCCTAACCCTCACACAAAAAATACAGTAAATTGTACAGTGGTAGATTAAACATTGTATCTATCTGCTTATTCTACCTGTTTGCACAGTCCTGTATGTTAGCTCTAACTAGATCTCATTCCTCTGAAATATGCCAGTATGCCAGTCACTGAAAGTTATTCTATAGAGAAGAAAACTTCATAATGGCATGTAAAGAAAGGGAATATTTTATTAAATGAACATTTTCAACTTCAAGGCAATGCAAGCAGTAAGAAAGTCTAAATTTCAAAATATTTCACCACAGGAACCTTAAATCTTATCAAAAAGGAGTTTTTAGAATGAAAAAATTGAAAGTTTGTAATAAATTTAGAATCCTGTATAATGTATTGGAGAATGTTCCTCCTCTCTGTGTTATAAATATTGCTTTCCACTGCCATCAATAAAATTATTTCCTCATTCTGTAAATTTACACTCATCTTGGGACAGCAGCAGGGCACTCTCCTGAGACACCAGTGTCAGATGACCACAGAAGACTCAAAATGTTGTCAACAGGGCAAGGGAACTGTGAGAAGACAGAGGATTTGGGGTGCATCACAAGGCTCTCTGTTTCCCAAACTGATCTAGCAATCTGCTTACTCAGGGAGCTTCTGTTCATAGTGATGAAGTAGCCTAGCAGTAGTGGCATGGGCCCTTCAGAAACATATGACCAAGTACTTGAGAAAGTCTGGATGTTCATTGTGAGCAACATGGAGACCTTCCATCATGGTACACAGAGGTGCCCACCCAGTTCCACTTCTTCTAAAAGACAGCAATAGAAAAATGTACAGAAACATCCACATACACACACAGCCCATACAGCAGTACAGAAACACCCATGTATGAACACCCTTCACCTCCCAATGCCCACAAACTTTTCTCTACCTGTGAAGACACATCTGAGGCCATTCCCATACTCCACCAAGGAGAGCTACAATGGCAACAGAGCAGCCCAGCCTACATGCAAAAGGAAGAGCTTCATGTGGCAAGCCACATACTGAAGATAAACCAGGAAGAGGACAAAAAAGGTGCAGCATAAATGCCATTACAGCAGTTTTAAAGGAGAGGAACTTGAAGAGCTTGGACCACTGGAAGGAAGGAAGGAAGGAAAACACACAACCTTGTGGAGCTCAGGACAGATTTCACTGCCTTTCAGCCTTGTACACTTGGCAAATGCCCACAGTTGCCTCCACCTAAAGGCACTGTGGACCTGTGAAAAACTATTAAATGCTTACATGTTGTCATAATGTCAGATAACACTCAGCTACATATTCTGTGTGGCTAGATGCCATGCCATTCACCCAACTAATTAAATGACTCAAACAAATGATACAAACAAGAAAAGCCCTGAAAATTCCTCTTATCCAGCAGCATGTAAATTCCTACGGAGAGATATGAACTAATACAAACTAAAATATAAGCAAAGACTACTCATTTTTTATTGAAGAATGGAGAGCAGTCTCTAAAAATTCACATCACCCTGTGAGAGTGTTAAATGTTAGTTTGCTATGGAGAAAACTAAATTTGACAGTCAAGTGAACTATGATCATACTTCTCCAATAGTGAAAAAGCATGGAGACAATAAAACAGAGCTACAGTATTCATATGACATCATAGGGTATAAAATTAAAATGTAGACCAATTGTTGGCACACTAAATGGAGTAATGAGAGATTTTTAATTGGCAGATCTTATAAATGTGTTTCATCTAGAAAAATTCAGCTTTTACAAACAATATAACATCAACAATGTATTAAAATTCAAAGATGCTATGGAGTCTAACATGCTAAAAGATGAAGTTTGTTTCTCATGTGGCTCATTCCTTCAATGCTGAAAGAGACAGACAGGTTGAGATAAAACTTAAAGTTACACGCATAATGTCAATCCTACCAAGCAGGCAAATTTTTCCTAAAAAAAGCCCACATTTCCTTGAAATGTTTTCAGTAAAATTGAAGAAATAAAACACCATAAATAAAATTCAGCAAATTCATACCTTTTATCATACTGTGTCAAAAAGAAATTTGAAAAGGTCAAGCCATTTATATTTAAATAGTAGTTTGTTCATAAAATCCCCAAATATTTTCATGGAAAACAGTTTTCTCTGACACAAAAGCAAAGCTGTGTTTTCCTTCACCAACATTTATTAAAAATAAAAACAATTCAGACCATGCCATTATACACACATTATTCACATGGTTCTGTTCCAGTATCTACACTTCAGAACGTATATAGTGGCATTGTCTGGCATCCCCTTTTTGTTCAAAAGAGAAGTAACTCCATGTTTTGGCAATGAGCATATTAAAATCAGCAGTTAGACTCTCCAAAACAGGAAAAGTATGGAAGGAGAAATATTAGGACTCTACTATGTTAATTTTGTTTAGGCAGTCACTGACAAGATCTGTTGCCTGCCTGTGGTGCTCTCAAGGGTGGAGGTTATGGCAATCAGTCGAGCTTGAGTGACAACCTGAACTCACGGCGCCATATCAGCACTGTCTGCTGCAGACAATTATTTTGACATCTGGTGGGTTTGATCTGTATTTTCCCAAAAATCCTTTGAGTATGAACAAATAGGGAAAATAATAACATAGTACTCTTATTTGCACTGCATTAGTGGGACGATAGTTCAAATCTTAAAACAAATAAAATATCTTAAACATTCTTATAAACAGTCTGTCATAGCTGCATTCAGATCAAAAAGTAAGGTTGGAAAGAAGGATCTCAGCTTCCTTTTGGAAAGAAATACCCTGAGGGGTGGAGGGGGAGTATTTCCTCCCTTGCCAAGGTACCAATGAAACATAAATCCATCCAGGCTTGTTCCTTGTGCTGAAAGAAACAAACAGCTGTGCTCCACTTCAGTAAGCAATATATTAAAAGAGTTGGGGAGGTGGGGCTGGGCAGAGGGATGACCTAAAGATGTCCCTTGCCCCTAAGCACCTTTTGTAAATTGAGCCAACTTAAGTTTCAAGTCTATCTCAGTCATCACCCTAACTCTCCCCAAAATCCCATGGTAGTGGTCAATTACAATTACCAGGAGGAAAAACTAGCATTGCTTCCCAGAAACACTTAAAAATGCTATATTTGGCTTAGAGTAGCCTCCTCAACTAAATACTTCAAACAGTGTTTAGTATGGAGGCAGTGGAAGGCAGAAGAACAGATATTCCTAATGGAAAAATTGTAGCCCTGTAATTAATCTATGTCAAAGTTCGCCTATCCCCAAAAGAAATAGTTTAGAAAGAATGATTAAAACTTTCAGATTATATTTAATAAATGTCCAAGAATAAAACTGGATGACTTCCAAGCTCATAAAACATAAGGACTGCAGAAGCTGGAATATCACTGTACAGTGCAGAATCTGCTGGAAACAGCAGCAAGGATGTGAATGATCCTTCAGTGTGCCAAGAGGATGGAGCTGCTGGGAGGCTGCTCTCTGCTAAGACAACTTTGCCCACCAAAGACGAGAACACCCCAGGTTAAAAAGACAGCAGGACAATTTGAATATGATGCTTTTCACAGTTCAGAAAGGAGCTGGATTTTAACGCAGAATCTACTAATGCTGTCGATAACAGAAGTCTATTCTAATGAATTTAGCAATAACTGTGTCACAGAAATGAATACCATATGCACAAAAGTTAATAGTAATATTTCCTCTATATCACTAGGTACAGGAGAAAACTTTATCTCAATATTTCTATTATAATAGACCAATGTATAGCATTTTATAGCTAGACTAAGCATAGAGCTGAAAAGAATCGTGGGTCAGGCAAGCAGTTTAGCCAAAAGCATGATACAACATGACCATCAGAGGTTGAAATCAAGCAAAAATCCATGTCAATATCCCACATTCTCTGCAGAGCTTATTCCTTAGTATTGGTAATGTCTCACTGTATCTCTCTGAAGGATAAGGACCACTTTGCATGACACTTGGCAAGGTTTTCAGATTTCTGAATCACTAGTGAAAACAGAATTAATATTAAAAGTATTATGAAGGATTGTTGAAGTGTATCCTATCTGCTTGAATGTGGTTCCAGTGGATTGGAGCAGAGGAGATACTGCATATTTTTTACTTTGAGTTAGATCATGCCCCAAATAAAACATCTGACCACGGATACTTCATCTGGACACAAGAACAAAAACTTCAACATTGCTGAATTCATTCTCTTATAATTTTTAAATCTACAGGGTGTAATATTTACTTCTTTAAAATGAGTTAACCTTCTTCTGGCATATCTGAAAGCTGAAAAATCAGTGTTCCTGCATTTGAACACGGTATTATTCTCCACAAACATTTAGCATACAGAACAAGTGACAGAAGATAACATTTAATTTGTCATACTGTGAATTAATTGCTTTTAAAGGGAAATAGTGAGCATACCTCTCTATCTGGAGTTTTGGCTATGTTTTTATCTGAAGAGCTTTAGCTCTGTCTTTTAAATAGCTTACTGTCTTTGCATAGAGCAGACACAGAATTATGGATGAGGTTGATGCTACACTCTCTCCCAGAAGGCCTATGCATCACAGTACCCCAGGCAAGCCCATCAGATGTTTTCAACACATCCTCATAGGAAAATATTTTAAATTCTGTAAGATCTGTGTCCAGATGAAAAGTCAATAACAGATAATGTGTTCTGGACACAGAAATGTAGCATCACCTGGGGGGATAGGAAGTATAAGTTGCTTTGGAATCTCAGCTAAAGGGCCCCACACTTTATTAAACCTGGAGTTGTGAGTGTGTAGGTGTTGGATTACACACATCAATAGGAAGAGAATGATTTCTGGAGGCACTTATGGAGAGATTTTGAATTATGGTACTTATCAGGCCCCAGGGAGCATTTTGGCAAGTTTTTGAAATGCACTCATGAATTCCTCATGCGCTTTTTGGAGACAGCTACAATGACTGAAGCATGGAGGCTCGAATGACCCTTTGCTGTTTCATCACATGTGATTTCCAGGGCAAAAGCAGGGCTTCTCAGAGCAGCAACATGTGCACCCTATAGAGCACAAGCCCTTACTGTCAGTGGCTGACATATCGCATGGCCTGTAACAATGCTTCTTCAGTAACTGTCTGCAACTCTGGGGTGAAATCCTGGCCACATTTACATCATTGCAAAAATTCAAAAGGTTTTACAGGACCAGTATTTCATTCTGTTGCTTGGGGTGGCATCTGAATTCAATGTTATCTGAGCTGAGACAAGATGCAAACAATTAAGATGTGAAGAATGTATTCAAGGGGAAAAGATCTTGTTCTGAGAAAGCACTGTCAAGCAAAAGTACAAGTACTTGGGCACATGATTTTCTGAATATAAGGAGAAGGAGAGCGATTCTCCATCTCCAGACATTCTCAGAACATATTAGACAAACATCTTTCAGAAATGGTTTAGCTGCAGTTATGCTGCCTCAGGGTTAGCAACTAAATGATATCTGGAGGCCCTTCCCAGCCCCATTTCCTATATTTCCTATTACACCCCCCCTCTGTAGGCAAACACGTGTACATTACTGGGAGAGGAGGTCCCTGGTGAGAATCAACAGCTCAGCATTTGAGTCAGTCACAAGAGGAACTATTCATGTTTGCTCTCCTAGGGTGTCTCTTTAGAGCTGTGCTGTAGCTGATTTTGGTGGGCAAAAAGAAGGTTCTTTCTGTCTCTCTCACAATTCAGACCAATATTCTGTCACTAAGCTGTCAAAAGGTCTATGAATCTACAGATGACATTGGTTCAGCGATTCTATTCAATGGTTTCAGAAGCAGAAGCATTCTCCAGGATTGACTGATACTTAATTAAAGAAAAATAATGTGAAGCTCAAATGTAATACAGAGATTATCATACAATAAAGGTACACTAGTTGGAGAGTGTGTCAAATTCTACAGCAGAACTTCTTCTGGAATAGCAACTGGCATAATATTAATCATTAAAGCACTTCCAACAACAGAGATATGTATGGAGCTTCATAGATTAAATTCCAGTTCTTGATAAAGTGAAATTTATACATTTGTACTGTTTGTGTAAGTGAAAACACCACTAGACCGCTTTGCTGATTGAACTGAACTTAAGAGTCAGTACATATTAGATTTTCTGCATGTTCTCTTCAGCAGACAAGCCATAGAAAAGCATATCTGACTGTACTATCCAAAGGGGAAAAGAAGCCATCAAACTAGACTCTATTTGGTTATGCTTTAGTTTTATATAACGTCAGAAAACAAAACAGCAACGAGTCATAAGGAACAATCGTGTCAGACTTTTAACTTAGAAAGATGTGTCTTCTTTTAACCAGCAACTTGGTAATTAAAAGTAATTTGACTAATATTGCAGCAATATACCATTAAGTAAGCTAATGCTGTCAAACCAGTGGTCTGTTTAAAAGTTTACTGGATTAACCCCAAGCTTTTACACTTTCAGCCAGAACTGTGAAGGGCAAAAATATCTACAAAACTAGGTACTTGCATTGCCTAACTAGCTTGCTGCCTAATCCAAAGTCGAAACCAGGGCCAAGAGTGAACGGGCACCAAACTTCTATAAGCATAGGAAGAGCTACTTGCCTCTGAACATGGATTTTTGCATGTGGGAATTAAGAATTGGTGGTTAGCAAAATGTAAACTGACCTTGAGGTTAGAAGAAGGATTGTGGGAAACTGAGGCAGCATTATGTAACATGTTGTGTGAAAAACAGCAGTAAAAAACACCACCTGCAGAGTGTGGTGAGCATGTAAGCAATAAACAGGCAAAACCTGAAGGTCAGGAGGATGTAAAAGTAAAAAAGAACCTATGTAAACAGGTGGTAATAAATTGGGAGCTGGCACACAGTGCAGGGGCATTTGCTCTTGGCAATGAACCCCCTTCGACTAACTGGTGTGAGCTTATCATTCTTCTGCGCATCACCCTGATCCCGGCTGGACCAAGACTGGCATTTGCACACTATTTTTTTTGTTGGGAAGCTGCCTGGAACTAGTCATATAAAGCTACTAAATTCATGGTAACTTCATGGTTAGCGTACTTGCTGCAGAGAAGTCCAGGTTGCTGTAATCTATCCCAGGGGAGCTTTTCTGTGTTTTACATTAATAGTTCATTGGATTAAATGTAAAGCATGCCCACATATAGCCAGAGTAATGAAACAACAGGGTCACATGCATGTGTGTGACTTGGCTTTCATAAACTCTATGAGTTTAGTTGTTGTAATATAGAATTTCACCTGCACTTTAGCTAGTTACCTCTGTAAGTGAAATGTAGACATACCTGAAGCAATACTCCAGGGAGCAGGAAACAAGTCTCCCTCCCTCTTTAGTAATTACTGACTCAGGAGAAAGAGATTTAAACTGCAAATAAAGCCATATTTTTAGGAAGCATGTTCCCACAGGGCCAGAAGCTTTTGTTAATACTATATGTGCACACTACAGCTGGTTGTAATGTGTTTTTAAATTATTGCTTATTTTTTCAAGATAAGGATTTGCTCAGAGAAATCTTCCACTGGATAATATTTAAAAAGAAATTGTTTCATTTTAATAACTTCTGCAAGTAAAACTTTTTTCCCATTTCTCCCTCAGCCACACCTACAAATCCTACAGCTAGGCATTGGGGGAGCAAGAAGTCACACTTTAAAATCTGCCATATTACTTGATATGAGCAGTACAGAAAGGAACCTATTAATACTATTGTGTTATTGAAATGACTAGATACACTAAAGTTGCTTTTAAGATCTTAAAAGGAAGCAGCAGAAACTCATATGACCATAAAAGCCATTTTATTATAAACTGATGTTTGAAAGAAAGACAGCTGCTTATTAGACAAATTACATGCATTTTTATATACTGAGGTATGTTTGTATTTTTTCATTAATAAGTACTGTTGAGAATACTATGTCCCTACATCATTGCATTAGTAAATGCTTCTAAAAATAAGATGTAAACATATGGCTAGGAAAAAATTATCTCTTTATCATGGCTCTTTTTCCATGAAAAAGCTTTAATTGAATAGCATCAGCAATGACCCATTAAGTATCTTTCTGAAAACACTAAATCTACCCTGTTCCATGCAGCTAGAGAGAAGCATATTTCTGCATAGCTTACACTGACTTTTTGTGATAACTTTGAAGTACCTGGTGCAGAGTCAAAAACAGAACAAAAAATTCCCCACCTTGATACTCTTGCCAAACTAACCAGAGCAGCATCAACAAGAACTTGCACAGCTGACTCTCAATTCAATTAGGCACCATGGAGGCAGAGTTTATTCCGTAAGCAACTGACAAATGGAAACTGCTTCCTAAGGCCAAAACGGTCAACCAGAAAATGAGTAAGGCTTCCCACAGCTCAAAGGTGAAAACCAGTTTATCACACATGCCTTCTGCATGGCCTTCCCAGCTGCTGTTTATACCCCCCAGCCCTCTAAGCCCAGCTGTTTGTTGCCTGTTAGGCACATCTCAGCTCCTCCTTGGAGTTCTCCTGACCTGTTGCGCTTCATTGCCAGCTTGTTCGCAGTCAGGGTACCAGGTGACTGCTTCTCCCCTACAATGCCAGCTGTGGTTGCTGGGCTGAATGCTAGTATCAGCCAAGACTGCTTGCCATACACTTTAGAGAGAGTGGTGCCAACCACAAGTGTTAAAAAATAATTAAATCATGTCAAAATCATGAGAACCAAACCAAAAAAAAATAACATGGGATTTTCTGTATGTTTTTGTGTGACAATAAAGTAATATTTGCCATGGTTTTATTCTCTGCCCTTCAGCTTAGAAAGTGTCCCAGAAAAATACCATTGTTCTGGACAGTCCCAAGAACAGACAGATCTCAGGAGCCCAAGACTTCACAGCTCTTACAATTGGGACCACTCAAGAGTCAAGCCATCCTCTCACACTTTGAGACACTTGCATACAATTCACACTTGGTAAATTATTAATCATTCTAATGAATGCTGATGGTACCCACTATATCTGTAACTAAAAAGTTTTTTGCCCTCTGAAGACCAGAAGCAGGATTCATAGTCTGCCTTCCTGCATAAAGCTTGTCTTGTGTTTCTTCATATGAGATCAAAATATAAGACCAGACATGACCCTGACCAAATATCTTTGCACTACCTAGCTAAAACTGTCTTCAAGTTCTTAGACATGCAAGAACTTCTAGAATTCAGATGCTGCCAAATTCTAATTTCTTTCTCAATTTGTCATGGGCAATCTTAGTTCCACTGAAGTCAATGAGATTTTTCCCAGGGATTAAATATGGTTATAATTTCACCCAGTAACAGCATGAAGCAGAAAGAATGGAGCTTAACAGATGTTCAGTGAAGCAACTAAAAGAAGAAAAAAAGGCAAACCTACTTTACATTTTTCAGTAGTGTCAAGGTAAAATATGAAATGCAGGCCACTAAGGAAGAATAAAACCCATCAAAAGTAGACATTAGTTTCACAGGAATGCTTTACTGAGCACAACTGATTAAATATAGCTTATCATTGATAATATGCTCTCCTATATGCAAATGAGTCTTCATGTATATTGCAAATATGCACAGCATAACAGATTTTCTTTACTGCTGACAAATTAATTAAGCCTGTTCCTGAAATGAATTTCAAGGGACTATCCCCATAGGGTTCCAGTGTGCTAACACATAGGAAGTCTACACTATGATGATACATACAGCAAGTACCTGTTCATCACGTTACCTTCCATTTTACTTGCTCATGACTAAGGCAGATCACATACTTTCTGTGTACTTAGCACTGTATGTTTGTGAGACAGCAAAAAAAGTTCACACTACAAAACATTCATGACAGACAATTCATTTTTATTTCTTAAACAAATAGATGGTTATACTGTATTTTTTTAATAGTTGCAAGCAATTTCATTATATCATTATGTCTAAGATACAGGAACCAAGCGTACATAATTGAAGACAAAGGAAATTGAGAACACACTTGACAGAGCTAACAGGTAAATGAAATCAGTAAATGCAACTGCCACATCCCTTCATTTGATGTCTGTGCAAAAGCATCTTCTAAAGTTCCAAGCACACAGCACACACCAGTTAGCTTATTTTAAACAGCAAATTTGTTTCAGTAATCCATATGGGTAACTAATGCTTTATCATATATATGAAATTCCATTAGGTGCTTTATTTTTGCATGCATGCTCCATTCCTTATTGATATGTTCCCTTTTTAAAAGAGTCTTTATTTGTTTTAAAGATCAAAGTAGATAATACAAAGCTATGCGGCAGGGGCAACACCTGTTTCTGCTACCCACACACATACTCTTTCACTCACTCCCCCTTCTGACCTCTCTCTGCAGGTGACTATGAGTGAACAGCCAGTTCTCTGTGAGACCTGAATGGGACATACACACTGGCAGATGTGGGCGAATACTTTAATGTTTATTAATCTAAAAAAGAGTAAAGATTACAAAAATATAAGGAGTAGAAAACGTTAGACAAGTTAAAATACATAAAATCTCTAGGTAAAGTTTGTTTTGGTCAGGCAGAGTTTAGTTTATCAAATGTCAATCCAAAATAACAGGGGTATAAACTAAACAAAAACATTATAGTAACTTTATACTAAAAGGTGACAGTTACCCTTCTTTCCTAAGGCCACTGTACCACAGTAAATACTCTGATTCAGTGCATTAGAGCATCCACATATCAGAGCGGTTCCACTTATGTACTGCTGATACTAGAAAAATAACTTTATTTAAAATTATTATGTATAAACTAAAGCAAATTTTCAGGTGTAGTTTTGATCACCGTAATTTTGATTTAATTAAATTGTTCTTCAACAATCCCACTGATTTCACAAACCTGTGAAATCAAACAGAAAAACACAGAAATTAGGGCTAAAATTTAATGTACACAAAAATAGGATAAAAGGGAAGATGAAACTCTTATTGTGTTTGCATTTTGTAAAAGTTTTCCATAATGCTGAACTTACAGTTAAATAAGCAAAATTGATCAATATTTTGATGAATCACAATTCGTTTTTATCTCTATAATATTCAGAAGCAAATCACAGCTTCTTTAGTTATATTATTTGTTCCAATTTCTCAGTGTTTTGGAGGGTTTTTCTGCTGCTTCTTTTTCAATAGTAGTAATAGATTGCAAAAAATGACCAGGGTTGCAAAAAGCATCATAGTAGGCAACTGTGATGAATCAGATAAACTAACAATGTTTTCATTTCTGCTTGTGTTCAGGTTGAAAACCTTCCCCAAAGCAAAATGGAAATTTAGCTTTTACAAATATTGACATACACATATTGAAATAGATTGTTTTGTAAATGTTGCTGACTGTAACACAACTTGCCCCCCGCCTCCCCCATGTTTGTAAAAGATGCAATGCTGCAACCAGACCTATTACATGGATCCAGTTAGAGAATCAGGGTTATAAACTGGAAACAAACACCACAATCACATTTAATTACACAGCTGAATGCATAATGGTCTGGTCTGTATGTTACCTTAGAAGCCTTCACCTGGCTGTTTTTAAACACTAAAGGAAATCAGGCACAGCAACTTCACATTTATGCACTCCTTTTAAACATATAAATATGCAAGCCCTCTTTGGGAGATTAAAGAAACTTGGCAGGAACAAACTATTCCCATTATCTCCTGCTAATCAATTAAATACAATTGGAACAAGATCTTTTAAGTTTCACTTTGCCAGGTGATAAACCTGGACTTTATATCTGATATTGTACTGATATTGAGCAGAAAACCTCTGCGTCAAAATGAAGAAATAAAGCCTAGGAAATCTTAGCAACAGTTCTTATCCTTTATTATCCTTATATGTATTTTTTTGTCATTTATACCTAAATATTCAACAACTGTTTTCCTTGGAGGCACTTCATTTAGCAGATATTCAAGCACCGTCACAGTTTGATCTTTAAGTAACAAATTTGTCTTAAGGGGGGAAAAAGAAAATCAAATCTATGTAAGCCTGTTTCATCTGCAGATTATTCTCGTGACTGTTACCCACAAAAACTCCAGGGAATGTGGTCTTCTTAGCTGCAGAAGGAAATAGGATGCCAGCCAGAAAATATATTCTGTGTTACCCCATATCCATTGTGGAATTCTTGACTGATGAGAAACGATATTAGCAAGATCAAATCAACTTTCAGCTGACATGAGATAGAGAGGCGTCAAGGTGGAGATACAAGAGATGAAGGACACCCTGAAGGGGTGATGGGATTCTCAGTGTACCTGTTTCAGTCCCCCAGTAAGACAGATCAGATCTCTAGCTGTCCTCTGAGTCCCCTTTGTTTCTCTTCTTACTTCAGAGAACAAATAGCTTGGACCAGACTCTCACTATTCTATAGCTGAAGGTAGGTGAGACAAGTCATACCCTGACAGACTGATTTCTCCAACATAAAAGGGAATAAAAATAATTAGAAGTAGTTAATACAAGCAGGAAGACACCACTCACTGACTTGGGGAAAGTAACTGAAAAACTACAGCCATTTTAAATTTAGTGAAATCACACCAGAAAGAAATACAGATAGACATTAGAACTGGGGCTCAGTCCCATGACACATTTTAGAAACATTAGATGGTGATTTCTCATAGCTTTGCTGTCAGTGATCACATTTTATCATCTCACTTTACAGATCCAGGAAATAAGACACAGAGAAAATAAATGTTGCCCAGATCCTGCTGTAGTACTCACACTGGCACTATGCATTGTCAAACAAGATTTAACCAAAATGAACAGAATTCACATATGAAGGATCAACTCTCCTATCTTCTCCCTCTCTCAGAGTCTCCGCATTCATGGATTTTCTCCCTGACAGGGTCAAGAACAGTCACCATAATTAAGTCACAAAATCTTAACCTCTTCCTACTTGAATTTGAAATCCTTCCTCTTCATGATATAACAAAGGAATTTCTGCAGTTTTGGCTTTGTAAAACACATTTACAGCAACAGGATACTAAGGAGTGTTAATTTTTTTTTTTTTAAAAGCTTGGAGAATACTGGGGCAAAGAAAGAAAACAGATTTCTTTCACAGAATCTTCACCTCCTGGTCATTTTTGCATCCTGTTATGGGAATACAGTCAAGCATTCTACATTTTTTTCCAGTTTCTGCATCGATCTGGCCCCTCTGCTGAATCAATCAGTCAGTTGTGAAGCCAAAAGCCTTTCAAGGCCTTATTTAATGCAAAAGGATGTGCTCCCTGGGTCTTGCACTTCATGGGGTCATTTGCATTCAAACAAATTGAGTGAAAAGTAGGTGTAGAACATGACCAATGTGCTTTGGTAGTACTTCAGGGCTATTTGGTGCTCTTTCTTCACTGCTCTAAATGACTACACAAGGCACTGGTGAAAGATGACTGGGTTTGATAGCTCTTGAAAAAAGTTGTGACAATTAAATGGAATAAAAAGCACATATGGGTTTACAGAAAGATCTTCTAGGCCTGCAGTGAAAGCACTCAGCCAGCATGGCAAACAAAGGAATCAAGAAAGGCATCAAAGAACGAGCAGATCAGCGTAATTTGGTCCCTAGCTCTTTCCGATGCTCTGTACTATGACCTTTTAACGGCACAATATTAAACCACCTGTGTTTCAACACATACAGTATACTTTGTGATCCAAATCAAAGTTCTTGTATCAATATACACAGCCTGCTATATCAATATACAGCTAGTGGGGCATTTTTATTGTGACATATGTAAATCAATATATGTTTATACTCTTATTTTGGAACAAAATTCTAATAAAGCTTAGTACAGTTTTCTTGGTGATGAGCATTATCTGTTGAACTTACCTGTATATCTATCCAGAGTGGTTTAAACAAGTCACAGAACTCTGGAATTCAAAAATTAAGGACAGACAGTGTTTTTTTCCTGAAAGCTTAGAACTCCACTTGCAAATCTTTTTGAATTAAAAAAATTAAAATATTTTAAAAGCAAAATATTTCTATCACTGTTATTATACACACTGCCATTTAATGCCAGACATTCACATAGAGAAAATTATCATGAACGTATTTTGTGCTTTGAGATCTACAGACTTCTATGACTATCTAGAGCACAGTAAAGTTTAACAGTATTTTATTTGTATCTTTGTTATGGTCAAAATTAATTCAAACCGTCATATCTTATATTTCCCAGGTGTATATTTTTGGATCACTAAGGACAGCCATTACTTCATCCAGAGGCACCCTGCTTTCTCAAGTAAATGATTTTTATATTCCAGGGACTAAATTATGATAATAAAAACAACGGGGCGGGGGGGAGCTTTGCAGGTTAAAATCACTAGAACAAACCTTAGAATACAAATCACGATGGTGTGTTTACATGTACATACAGTTATGCACATCCTCAAGGGTTTGTAAGAAAACAGGTTGCATACATGTAGAATCAAGATCATTATATCATGCATATCTTTATCCATGCCTAACGTGTAGTGTCCAGGAAAGCAACTGAAATTGCATATCCAGACTGCTCTTTATGAGAATGAGTAAGTATATTCATAGACATCAGGCCAAAAAATCCCGCTGTGATCATCTAGTTTGACCTCCTGTATACCTGTATAGAGCCCACATATACCTGTATAGAGGCCACAGAATCTCCCGCTAGATGATAATCTGTCACTTAGAAAGACCTACCACCTCGTGTTAATGACTCCAAGTTCACTGACTCCCTTAACTTTTTCTTACAATGCTTAAAGGTCCTGGTTGCTAAGACATAGCATTTAATTTTTTCATTACACTTTGATGAGTTGAATCTTTTTTATTTAAATGTCTACCTACCAAGTAATCTCTGAGGTTCCCAGTTGAATGCCTTTAGGGGAGACAAACTCCTAACAGAGCTTCTCAAACTCTGGGTCATTTTTAATCATCTTCTGAAATCTCTCAAGTAATTCCAATCTTTCTTAATGGCAAGACACCAAAACCAGAGGTTTTTACTGATATCATGTGGGATAATTACTTTGCTACTTAACTTTTTAGGCATTCAAGGAATGGTCTACCGTTCTTTGTGACAGCATTATGCTGAGAGCTCATACTGAGATGATCTTCTATGATCATCCTAAATCCATTAGGTCACTGCTTTTCAAGACAAAGCCTCATTATTCTGCAGCAGAGACAGATATGTTTCTCTGGTGCCAGATGTATTTCATTTGGTTCAAATATATTTCATCTGGTTATAATAAAGTGCATTTTACTGGAATGTGGCCATTATACCAGGGGATTCATATCATTTAATAACTTCAACTTGTCCTTCCCACCAATTATCCAAACTTATCAGACCCTAATGAGCCCCATTCATCTACATCTTCCCATTAGAAACTCTAGTTCTTGATTCCTCAGTGAGCCAGCTTTTAATTTACCTAATGTGTGTCCTGATAATTCTCTATGCCATTTTTTAAATTACAGTGTCCTTTTTTATTATGTTAAATGTCTTTGGGAATCCAAGTTTACAATAGTAATGTAACTTGCAGAAGCTGTACTGAAAACCGCTTTCTGCACTGAAACCAATTTTGAGACTTTTTTCCTTCACTGCAATGGAAAATTCCCTCCTCCCAAATATTTAGTTCAATGTGAACTTCTCCAAGATGAAACCAAGTATTAGTCATTAGAAATAAAGTGATATGAGCTAAAGCCTTAATAGTATAAGGAGATAATGGCAGCTTTGGATTTAAGTACATCCGTTCAAAAAATAGGAATCCTGAGTCTAGTTCCAACTTTCCCTAGCTGTATTTGAACTCTCCCCTCACTATCCAACAGTCACCTAACTTCTGGTAGAAATAATGTCAATCTTTACTTTTGTTTCACTGTCTATAAATAATTAAATCCAACTGGGCAAGTTTCCATGCTAGAAAATTGTTTTATCTCACTTTCAGACTCAGAAAGCAGTTATAGGAAATGTTGTAGCTTCAGTTATGGGTGTTACAAGACATCCAGCCAAGACCATGCCATAGGCCTGGAGAAATTCTGTTTATGGGAACACAGTCCTTACTGGTATCCCATTTCTGAAGTGGACATATAACTGCCTCAAGCTAAATACCTAGCTAAGCCGCTGGTAGGGAGAATGAGAGACAACATATCTTCTTTAACATATGTAAGTGCACACTGGAGAAATTTGGAAATTTATTCATACCCCAGGCAGACAAAAGCTTTATGACACTCCTGAGAAAGGTTATGTGGGATGGGCAGATACTACTTTTTTACTCCAGTTTATATTACCACTCTTGAAATATTAAATGAAAGAAAGATACCAATAAGTTTCTCCAGAAGATTCATGAATCTGGAATTAAAATGTTCCTGAAGTTCAACCCAGATTCACTTTTAGGACAAAAAAGCACATGTTTATAGTGAATTTACAAGTCACTGGGAAAAATTTCCAACTACAAATATTATGTTCTTATTAACCAGACATATAATTGACTAATACATTTGAACAATGCCTCATAACTACCTTACTCCCTAGAGAAACCAAATCTAGCCTTGCCCTAAACTCATACCCGCTGTAAGAGATGTTTCCAGTACTGCTATACTCCATCAGAGCAGACCACAAATACAAATAGCTGAATTTGACTGACAGAAATGGAATGCATTTGTGCTAATGTCATAAAGGTTTCAATCAACAGCTGCTGCTCTAAGCCTGATTCTGTTGCTCTTACTCATACTGAGTAGTACCTGGCTCTAGCAAACAAAACTTTCACAGCAAAAAACATATTCCAGCAGTAAACTCCTCCCTATTATCAACTCCGATCAAGCAATTTTCCAAATCTTAGGAACACTTTTTTTCATAATTAAGAAAAACTAACTGTTTAACCATGTGAATTTGCTCAGTGTTAGGAATTTTACCCATGGACAAATATTGTATCATTTGGAATTTTACTGGAACACAGTCTGAATTTCTTGATTCCTCAAAAAAAAAAGTCTTTCATTCTTTCGGTCTTTTTGCTAGATGGACCTTTGTGCCAAATGAGCAAATGAAGGTTTTCTTCAATACCTGTTGAAGTCATCAGCAAGACTGTCCCTCCAGAGTTTCAGGACCAGTGCAAGAATGAATGGAGTGGAAATCCCGCTTTTTCCCAGCAATCAGCTTTGATTTATCAGCAGTAGACCTTCCATTGCAAATCTTAGAAAAGAGTTTACAGATGTGTAGTGGCAAAACATTGAAGTTTCTTGCCACGGGTCAGTAGGTGAGAGTTCAAGCCTTTTCCCAGATCAGCCAAGCTAGAAATGAGCATCTAGTGCTCCTCTTGGCAAGCTGAAGTTAGAGTGAAGTGATAGCAGCCACACCACTTAGTGTGCCATCGACTACAAAACCTGACATGCCTTAAGTGGATTAGGGCAAAGGAATGTATATACACATAGATATATATTTAATATGGATTAACTGAGTAGCAAGTTCATTAAGAGTCTATGTTAGTCACGTGTCATGTACATCCGCCAAATGGATTGATTGCAGGTTGGGATCCTCTATGTCCAAGGCTGTGAGACCTGGGGAAATCTGCTGTGTGGGTTACTTCTTGAATTGAGCACCCAAGAAAGAAGACTCAGGCTTTTGGGCAGTAAATCCATGCCAGGGCTACAGACAGTAGGTTCTTGGAAGCTAGTAATACATTAGAAATTTCCAACCAGCAGTCTCTGTAGGACCTGTTCTTAAGAGAAAATTCAACCTGACTCTTTCCAGTCCTCTGAAAGGCTGAATTTCTTCTCATAAAAGCTGCTAAGAAATGCTCTGGTCGTTGTAGATGCAGGTCTTCCGTTTCCTTGCATCAGTACCCCATAAAGAAGAAAATTATTTTTGACAGCTCAAAGAACTCCCACCAAACTGAAGTACTGTGGAAATGGTATATATTTTTTCCAGATCCCTCCTCTTTCCAAGAATGATCTCTATGCATCCTCTGAAAACTATTTGCAGAGAATCAGCACACAAGCAAACTACTACAGGTAATAATGGAGAACTGTCTTCAGAACAACAGCTGAGGAGGAAGACACATGAGGCCCTCTCTAGGGGCTTTTTAGTGACACTTAAATCAAAAAAGAACCACTAACCCTCGATTTTGGATCATATTGCCTTTGACATTTTCAGTTATCTCTGCTCAGTACGTACAGAGTATCAAAGGAGATCACATCTAGCAAGCAAAAGAGATTTAGTTACTAAATTATAGTAGTTCTTAAAAAAGCATGTGTTGGTTCCTATTTTTTAATAATGAAAATTACATTACAATAATTATACAACTATCTCTCATATTTCTGCAAACTTAATTAAGCACATAAAGAGGAAGGAGAGGGTATGCTAAAAAAATCAACAATGCTTCTTAAAAATGTTTTTCTTTCCTTCATTAACATAACAAATCTTTTAAGCTGTAATCATTTATACTCTTTTATATGAGTACCAATTTGATTTCAAATTTTGTCATAATTGGTATGAAGCTTTAAAAATGATTGACTTCCAGTTATCTTTGGATCTTACTGATAAATTTGTAAAACACTGTCAGAGAGCCTGAAGGATTTAGAAAGTAAAGTCTGATTTACAAGAACTGAGAACTTAGATCTCATTTCCATAAGACATGTGCTGTCGTATCTGTTTTGCAAATGATGTTTGTTGGGAGATGCTGAGATGCCAAAGTGACCCAATTCTGTTCAGCTATCACTGGCTTTGAAAACAGCCTCTTTAAACTCTTACATCTGACTACATTTGAAACTGTTACCCCAAAATTTTTTCATTCTTTTTCTTGTAGAACACTAACCAGAAGGTATTAATTTAAAAGAACTCAAGGTGACTCACATTGCTTCTCTTTTTGCATTGTTGTTTTCCCACTACCAAAAACTAGCTTTACACCTGGCTGCTATTATCTCAAAGTAGTCAAAGAATGTGGTAAATATTATCCACATATAATTTATTAAAAGCTGAGTCAAAGAACAGGTGTTGCTATTGTAAAGATTAATTTTGCAGCTCTTCTGCTCAAACTCATAAATTATGAACTGCTGGGCCCCTTCAACACTAAATCACACACACAACATCCACACAGATTTATTAACTTTAGGGTGAAAAATGATGTGCAATCTTGCCAGCTGTTCTGCCTACAAGCACTGGCATCAGCAAGTATGCCAAGACCCTCACTGACTCTTCACTTTACAACTGGGAATTGGCAGCTTCTCTTTGTCAGCAGTGGCAGTTCTGCACTTTCTGCTTGCCAATGACACTAGCATAAAACCTCAGATGGGGATGATAACATTATTATTGTCATTTTTAATAACATTTATCATTATTAGATTTCAAAAAGTATTGCTTTGATCAAGCGTTTTTGTTCTACTCCTTCAGTTGTATTAGTAGAAACACTGACTTACTATAAAGGGTGCAGCAGTTAACTACACTGCAGTTAACTGCACAGTCAACATGGGTTCACAAAGGGAAAGTCCTGTTTAACTAATTTGATATCCTGCTATGATAAGGTCACCTGCCTAGTGGATGAAGGGAAGGTGGTGGATGTGTTTTTTCTGGATTTTAGTAAGACTTTTAATACTATCCCTCACAGCATCCTTCTGGACAAGTTGTCCAACTGTGGGATGAGTGCTGGGTGAAGAACTGGCTGAAGGGCAGAGCTTAAAGTGTTGTAGTGAATGGAGCTACATCTGGCTGGCGACTGGTCACCAGTGTGTTCCTCAGGGTTCAATTCTAGGGCCAGTTCATTCAATATATTTGTCAATGATCTGGATGCATAAGTTGAATGCACCATTAACAAGTTTGCTGATGATACCAAACTGGGAGGTGCTGTTGACTCTCTTGAGGGACAAGAGGCCTTGCAGAGGGATCTAGATAGATTGGAGCATTGGACAGTGATTAACGGGATGAAATTTAACAAGTCCAAATGCCAGATCCTGCACCTAGGGCGGAGTAACACCGGGCATGGTAGAGGAGTGGCTGAAGAGCAGTCCTGCAGAAAGGGATCTGGGGATGTTGGTTGGTAGCAGGCTCAATATGAGCCAGCAGTGTGACCTGGCAGTGAAGAGGGCAAACCGCATCCCGGGGTGCATCAAACACAGCATAACCAGCTGATCAAAAGAGGTGATTATCTTGCTGTATTCAGCACTGGTGCAGCTTCACCTTGAGTACTGTGGGCAGTTCTGGGCCCCACAACTTAAGAAGGATGTGAAGGTCCTTGAACACATCCAGAGGAGGGCAACAAAGCTGGTGAAAGAGCTGTAAGGAATGTACTAGGAGGAGCAGCTAAAGACTGTGGGTTTGTCTAGTTTCGAGAGAAGTAGGCTGAGAGGCGACCTCATTGCTCTCTAGAGCTTCCTGAGGAGGGGAAGTGGAGAGGGAAGTGCTGATCTCTTCTCCCTGGGATCCAGTGATAGGACTCATGGGAATCGTTCAAAGCTGCACCAAGGGAGGTTTAGACTGGACATTAGGAAGCATTTCTTTACCGAGAGGGTGGTCAAACACTGGAACAGGCTTCATAGAGAGGTGGTCAATTCCCCAAGCCTGTCAGTGTTTAAGAGGTATTTAACTTTTGGTCAGAAACTATAGCTTACAGCTACTTTCTTTCCCTTCTCTGTCCTCGGTGCCATCAGATCCAAGAAAAATAATTGTTATTAGTTAGACAACTATCATCTCTACTGATCTGGTGGTAGGACCAAAACTTTTGTCACACTAGGCAGTGACAACGATGTATCAGGATTCCTGGAATCTTATAGCACAAGATCTTGGATGTTCAGAAGTCCCCACACCCATGTCATTCAGGTACATCAGCTAGGAAAGAACCACGCTGTGCATCTGATGTGTCCTGAAGCATCACTCTTCCTGACCATATAATTAGCACCAATCTATGTGTGCACAGCCAGTTCTACCAATGTTTGTGGGACTGTAAATTGACTACAGAAAATACAGAGGAAAATTCACGTGCAAAGAAAAGGCAGGTGCCAGGATCTCCCTTTAGCCACCTAAGGTAAGCCTTCAGCCCAAAGATAAGTGAAAGGTTCAGGTGCAAGTCAAACTAGACTTACTGGCTTTGGACTAAAATCATCTGGACACACAGAACTTCATTTTAACACTGTAGTAGTGTTAAAAAGCTGGCACATGTTCTTCAGTACCTCACTATGTAAACTGAAATTTCACGGTCAAACCACAGGCTATGTATGGATTTGTGAAACTTGTACCTGAATAGAAAACTCCTAAGTTTTTTAAGTGCCATAATTTAAAAATATATTGTTTATCTGGCATGATTATTATTGATCATTAATCCCATACACAACTGTTCCATTCTGTGAAGAAATAGGCTTTATCTTATTTTAACTCTGCATGTTTAAAGCAGTTTTAGCAGAATGTATTGTTTTCTAAATATGCTGATTAAATCATCTCTTCTTTTCAAGTATATCACCTAAAATATGTTAGGAAATAGTTTGCATATTCACCCTTGCAGATCACAAAACTACTGTGAATTAACAAAGAAAATGCAAAACATGTAATATTTTCAGTGACATTATTTACAGGTACCTTATAGGCAAATAGAACTTGCTACAGTTTGAATGTATTGCAATTTATAGCATGTTACTTGCTGTTACTTGTTCTGTCATTTAGGTTATGATCCTGCTGACCTTTGCTTTCATGATTAGACAACTGCTTCAAAGAGTGTAGGATATTAAGGATTACTTGTGTGATTAAGAACTTTTTTTTTTTCATACAGAGGAATTCAAAAGAACACAGGCAAAATAGAGATAATGGAGTCAGAGGCCTGAGGAAGAAGCCTCTAATTTTCAGAGCTACTGGGATTTTTTGGTGGGGCTTTTTGCTGGTCAATACAGATTTACTAAACAAAGTATCTATTTCAACCTCGTGCTACTTTTCTGGAACAACTACTTTAACATATCAGGACAAATTGTTTCACTCAGCTAAGTAAACTGTGGTCTGTAATCATTTTGTCATTGTCCAGTGACTGTAGAAAAGCTTATGTAAATCAATCCCATAAAGTTCAGCCCTCAAACAAATGAGTAATGGGTACTTATGAGAACAGCTCCTGTAAGTAGGCATGACATCTTCACAGGATTTAAGATATGAAAAAGAGAAGTTAAAAGTTTGAGGGTTTTTGACATTGGTCCTAACAAATATACTTACATTTGTCTTGGTCAGCTTCCACTCCTTCACTTTCTGTGTCACTCGGCAATATCCAAGGTTGATGAGCAAGCTGAAGCTGTTGTAAGAATTCATCCTGCCACAAACAGATCTATTTTAGACAAAATGACAGAGAATGGTTCTATATAAATGCAGGCTGTAGCAAACACTCTAGCCTCAATTAACTAGAGAGGAGAAAGCCTTTAATAAAAAAAAAAATCTTGCTGTGAAATAAAAACAGAATTTAGAGGATATGCAGGCTCCCTAGATTTTTTTTTTTTATTCAATTCTTATATATTTATCTATTTGGAAAAAAAATAAAGGGTCTCTTTAGTTATCTATCTGCTGTTGCCACAGATATATACATACTCATCTTAGAAACGCAGCGACACAGAACAAAATCATAATGCAGATGTTCCATCTATCCCTGCAGTTTTTGGACTATGCCTAGACATGTCATGCACGATTTGCTTAGATTTGTCAGAATTTTCACTGTCTCCAATCTAGTTAGAACAAGGTCCTGAAACTTGATTTAGAACTTATGGTTTTATTGGAGAAGGAGAAAGGCTATGAAGGAAAAACGCTATGGAAACTTTCGTCTCTAAGATACCATAAAACACTAAGCATCAAAATATAAATGTTTTATACAGTTAAAAATTCATACGCAGCTGAATATATGCTTTTAAAAATGTTTTACAGTTGTCTCTTTTTATATAATATATATGTATGCATATGAAAACATTTTTACACACACACACATATGTGAGCATGTACACACATAGACACATAAAATACTATTGACAGGTTTCTTTGCAATATTCAAGGTGAGAGATGAGACTAGAATGCATTGTTTGATTTTCAAAAGCAGTACAAACATGCAAGTCTAGTCTCTAAAAGAGAACATAAACGTTGGCCAGATATCATAAAATGACTGGCCAGATTCTTATAAATACCTGAAAAAAAGAGGGGGGTTAATAGCCCTGTCTTCTTTTACACCAGCTGAAAACCAGAATCTACATATTCAAAGTTAAATTGTATTGCACAGTGCTACAGAATCATTTTTATTGTTAGGCTATCTGGTTTAAAAACAGAAACCAGGTTTGTTTAAATCAGTTCTTGGGGACCAAAGGCTGTTCAATCACGATCTAACTCACTGGGAGTAAATTATTAATTCTGTTAGCAATCTGTTAAAAAATCCACAAGACTGCGCAATGGCCCAACACTAAACTCAGGCAGGAGCTCCAGGCCTTATGCATGAATTGCCATTTCAAATGTGCTCGGTGTTTGAGAACGTTGCTGACTACAGCACTGAACTGGCCAAAGCGTTTTGGTTCACGCAACAGGATTCTTGCAGTAGGAGCGAGTGGCGCTCACACTGAACAGCATACTATTTAATCTTCCAAAAACACAGAGCAGAGAACTGAGCCAGGCAGCACAACAGAATGGAAGTATCCGACCAAAAAGAGAGTCCTCATCACATCAAGTTATGTTCTATAATCCAGTAAGTAGGAGGAAAACTTGTGTTAATCAATGTTATATTCAAGTAAGCTGAAATTTCCTGCTGTTAACAATGACAGAACAATAAAGATTACTGAATACCACTTTAAACTACCTGGATAAAAATAAGTGATTGTAAAATTCCAAGTGTTCAGAAAATGAAATGGCAAACAAGGGAGTCAGTAGAATTTTCATCTCAACAGCTATTGATAACTATCACAGAATTGTGTCACTTTAATGGAATCCATCCTAAAGAGATAAGCAGGATTCAACATTCCTTTGTCAATTTATACAAAACACCAAAGGATAAGGTAAATGCATAAAAGTAGCTCTGCCAAAAGATTTGGAACCCTGATTTATTAATTTTATGGAGATAATAAAACTATTTCTCTAGGTAGCATTTCTCTGCTATAATTCAATTCAGCCTTGAACAGAGCTGATAATAAAACACACCTGTTAGAACTTTGTAATATTATGTGTGCCAAGAGGCAGAACCTCATCCACAAAATCTCAGATCATTATAAGTCTTGAGCATTAAAAAACCCCAAAACATTCTTAACAGCTGATATGTAAAGTACTTGCCAAATTATTTAAGATTTGTGCTATAACAAGATTAAACCACCTAGACCTATAGCATGAAATTTACTAACACTTAAAAACAACTCTGAATTGTATTTATCAGTAATATTTTTGTATTTTAGACATCATGTTACTCTGAAACACATTACAAACTAGGAAGCATACATAAGGTATTGAGAGATAAATAAACAAGTGACAGCACACAGTGTAAACCCATGCAGATTCTGAATTATTCAATTTAAGCTCCTTATGGTGAAACATGCTCCTGGTAGCCAGTAATCACATCCTTCTCAACTGACTTATTCTCATCAAATATGTACCAACTTTGTACTGGTTAATTCCATTAACACCACCTAAGAGTAAGGAAGCAGAATTATTTGCAAAATCTTATATAGTATCTGCTATAGGATTGGCCACAGTGTATTCACATGTAGTGGAAATTCCTAATTCACACCATAAGGCTAAGAAGAATAAAGGTAGTTTCCCTTTTATTTTACTGTTTTTATACAGGAAGAGGATACAAAATCTACAATGAAAGTTGAAAAATAATTTACAGTATCAGCCTTGAGTTTTATATGTTTGTGATCTATAAAAGTACAAAGACAAGACAGAACTTTGTTGTTCTACTACCACAGGCCATCTTTGACTTTAAAATTTATCTCTTTGGTCAGAGAGAAATTGTGACACAAGAGAATGAAATCATATGGCCACAAATAGGGGGACACCTCTAACATGGCAAAAAATGTCACTGAACAGAGATACTTCCTGGGTATGTTCTGTCTAAACCCACCTCTAAGTCACCAGGAACTTCAGTGGGAAAAGATAGCTTAAAAGAGCTCCCAAAACACTCCAAAGATGGGACTGGGAGCAGCAGATTGGCCAGACCTCCATCAGCTACTTTCTGACATCGGACAGCCTTTACAGCTTGGTAGAGAAAGGTCTTCAGTATGAACATGTCATATTAGCAGTTTTCCCACTGGAAGCAGAGCTAGTCTCAAGACAAGTTTCTGTTAAGTCAAAGGTCACTTGTGCATGTCAGGAAAGGATAAATAGGGTTTGAGCTGGGTCACTAGAAGCCACCGTACTATTGTACCCAGTAAGCAAAGAGTAAGAAAAGAATTTGTCACTTCTAGAAGGGATTATAACAGAGGATAAGATCCTGCATAGAAATGGTGAGATTTAACACCAGCTTTACAGTGGGCTCACTGGATGAAATTGGACATGCTATTCTAACTGTAAACCAGGGTAAGAATATTGCTCATTTCTTAAAAGTTCTTGAGACATATATATATACACATATTGAAAGTATAACAGGACACTTATTTTAAGAGCTATCAGCAAAGCTTGGGATTTGGCTAACAGAAGTAACAAGTCACAGCAAATGAAATGGGACTCATGGTTATTATTACTATAACTACAGAAAGGCTGTCAAAGAAAACATTTTTAATTGCCTGCCTTGTTACAGGAAAGATCAGAAGTGATGGACAGACTGGATGTCCCTTGGTGGAGATGCAGCGCTCATTACATGGCACTTTCAGGAGTCTACACAATAATTCTAGTTGGCATCAGATGACTATGTATCACATAAGAACAGGACTGCTTAAAAAGAAAGAAAAAGAGGAGTGAAGAGTTTAATGGGAAACAACGAAACCTGTAATTTCTTCTGAACATTTTTAGTTAAAAATGAATTTCAATTCTCATTTTTGGTATGTGGGAAAATTCCAACATATAAACACACCACCCCTCAAAATAGAAGACACAGGGTTTTTGTTTGTCAAAAAACAAATTTGTTACAATTACATGTTTTTTTCCTTTGAAAGCTTCTGGTTTAAATATGTATCAACTGTCAGGGAAGACACTTTCAACAGAACTGTAGTCATCTGCAGTTCTCGTGTCTTTAAATTGGATATCCAGTTCTAGGTGAAGAAGTAGCTTGAGTGATGGGATCAGTGCACTATGATTCAAACACCAAAATGAGTATTTTTTCCACCACCAAATTTAAGTTAGATTTCCTCCCCAAATTCTGTAGTTTTAGTTATCTGTGCCTCATTTCCTTTCTTTCATAAATAATGGAGGACATATACTTAATTGCAAGATTATACTAAGTATCATATCTCTAATTTTCCTACAAGCATCTCTAAGGAATATTATAAGCAACATTTTAAAATTTTTTTAAGAAGTCATTAGACTGATAACACTATGTCAAGTAGCATACCCAACAGATTTTTAAAACAAATGATACTTCTCAGAAACAATTATCTATGTATGATATGTTTTTCAGTCTTGGAAAAAAGCTCTCCAGGCTTTGACAAATGAATTACAAAGAGATTAGTAATAAATGGTGGGAACCGACTTGTTCCACCATTAAAAATTTAGCAATCTAGACATGTAGGTCCTTCTCAAGTCAGTATAGAAGGACTGGCATTTCCTGAGAAAAAACTCACCTTTGTAAGGCATGTATCTGAGATAAACAGCAGGGCTGTTCTTTCACAGGTGCTTTTATTTCCACTGCCTACACACTAAAGTTATCTTTAAGGCAGCTAAGGTTAGCAGAAGAAAATCCCACTCAAAATTTACAAGGTACTTTTAACATTTTGTTTTGATTTAAACAAAGACCAATCCTGTAAAAGCAATTAATATAGGACAGAAAGTTTTATGCTCTGAATCAGCCTAGTTAACATGCACATAGTACTAGACAGTGATTCAATGGTGTTGGACATTTTCTCATTGCAGTTCAGTTCTGTGTTTTGGAAAATTTGTCCATTCAACAATGCCTAACTAATCATTCCAATGTGTCCAAAAAATGAAAGAAAAAGCAGACCAAGGAAATACTACACACTGCCAGTGCAGCAGGAAGGAAATACCCTGGAATCATAAAGATAAGATAAAGTTGTGTCTAATATTCCAGAAGTATGTACCTTTTAGAAACTATAAGGCTAATATTTTATTATGCATCATGCATAATAATAATAACAGTAATAATAATAATTACTATGCATCATGCAGACAAAACCCTACAGAGCTCATGGAAAATTTGGGGGGCACAAGTGTTTCAGTATGATTTCTGTAATAATCCTGACAGTCTCTAATCAGTACCTCTCAAAGCTGAGCAGTATTTCCTTGCTAATTTTCTCATTGTTATATTTCAAGTTCTTTTTGGAATAGTAAGTTACATTAGGTATACTTCAACATAAAACACAATCTAGTCTTCATGTTATAGCAGCTCTTAAACATAGCAAAAACATTAAATTGAAAATCTTACTTCTGATAAACTGCTTCTCTGAGTAGTGACAGTTCCAACAATGTCTCCACTCATTTGCACAGAGAGCCCTGAAGCAGCGCTGAGGGTCCTCCCCATTTGGCTCTTAGATGTCAAAGATCTACTTCTTTGCATACTAATGATGCCTTCCCTATTTCCTTGGTTGCTAGGGGTAAGAGGCCGTGACAGCAAGCTATTCGGGGTCACAGGTCTGCTCCCTGGAGTTGATGGAGTTGGTGGCCTGTTGGTTTGTGTGGCAGGTGTTGGAGGCCTACTGTTTCCAACACTGGAGACCTGTGTTCTGCTGTTAGTGAGCAGAGGTGGCGATTTGTTTCCTTGGAGCTGAATGTTCTTCCCAGTCTGAGTTGGCACCTGAGGCCTTGGATTTTGGCCTTGTGTAGTCTGAAGATTGCCTTGATGGTCAGATGTAATGGAACTATGATGTTGGATAGTAGGGCTTCTTGAGAGCCTTGCTTCTTCCCATAATGCTAGGTCCTTCTCAATATCTGTGCAAACACAGACAAACAAAAAAGAAAAGAAACTCACTCACTTTATGTTTCTCTGGTTTAAAACTCTTGATTTTCTCCAATGTAAGTGACAACCTCTAGTTGTGCAGAGAAAATCTATTCATCTTTAAAATATAAGACATCAGAATTAACAGTTCAAATGTTTGACAAACATTTCCTCAAAGCTTATTTACATGGATTTAGTGCACACACAGCTATGCCACAGAAATGAAATATTAACACTTCATTGAATGTCAATACAACTTTTGAAAAACCCTCTCATTTCCTCAGAGTTATCACTGTGGCTTTTGCATGGTCTCTCATTAGTATCAAACCAAGATGGAGCAGTGAGCTAAACTTGCCATCCTCAGCTGCAGTGAAGGGCAATCCAAAACTGGTTCAAGGCGAGACTTTTGCTTCTGGCCTTGCTGTCTAATGCCCAACCAAAATTCTGGTGGAAATAACCCTTGAACTCTGGCACATCTGGATCTGTGATCCTGTTTGAATCTCAATTTTGTGCTCTGGCATGCCATGTCACAGCAGGTGACAGGTTCACCAACATCTAGAATCCAAGGAGAAAAGGTAGCCACGATTTGATGTGTCCTCACACAGCCATAAGGTGTAAGATACTATTTAAAAACAGAACAGATCAGGGGTATTGATGAAAAATGTCTTCTGAATTCATTTAAATCATATCAATACTTCTAATGAATTAAATCAGGTACATGCAATGAAGTTAGCTGAGGGTAGCTGGAATTTAGGTTAGCATTGCTAACATACTGAAAGTCCTTGCAAGTAAAAATGTGAAGCTTAAGGAACAGTTGACTCAAGTTTATTTTATCTTACACAATTGTTACAAATTTTCACTCTCACTGACATATACTCTACTGTAACTTGGTTTTGATAGGGACAGTCAGTTGTCTTTAGAGAAGCAATGCCATTTCCCATTAAACTGTATGCCACAGTTCCAGAAGCTGTAAATCAGCAAGGCTCTACTGATTTGAACACCTATTAAGAGAACTTATATAAAATAAACATTTAATTTTTATTTTGATAACAACAATTTCAAATTCTAAAAGTTCAAAAAGAAACAAATTACAAACTTCATATTGGAAAATTTTCTTTCACTTGTGTTTACCAGTAAATATAAAAGGAATACTGTATGTAAAATAATTAAAGACGTGCCGCCCTTAACATTATTTTATAACACCTTGAAAACAGGAAAATAAGCTATGTTAAGTTCATGCTAATAGTCTAATAGAAGATATTCCACACATTTCAAATGCTATTACTAAAAAAGGTCATAAAACTAAAATAGTTGTGAGAGCCTCAGATAATATTGTCTCTCAACTCTTTAAAGATTAAATGTTTTGTTGTTTCCAAATTTCAAAATATATTGTTTCTAGCACACATGTAAGATTATTTCTAATTGCTACCTTGCTGACCTCTTAAAATTAATTATTTCCTTTTTGAAATAATTATGTCTTGAAGTACTCTTCCATTATGCTTTTAAAAAAAAAATCAATACACATCACTTTGGAACTTGTAAGATGCCTGGCAAAAATTCAGAGGCCAATGAATGACAGTGTGGGCTACCTGATTTAAACGAAATGAGGAATATGTTCTTTTAAAGATTCAGCTTAGCCTATGTCTTCGCAAAATTACAGATCTCTAACTTCCCCATGATGATTTGGCATGCTAAGAAATTATCCGAATACTGGATGATTTATTAAGAGTTAAATAAACATTTTATTCTGGCTCATGTTTCCTTAATTCCATATAGTAATCAAGCCTGAAGATAAACCAATTAGTCAAATAATTTCTTCACATATAATTAACATGTTTCCATAGTGCAATTGTTCAGTTTTATTTAGCACATATCCTCTGTTTTTGCTTCAATATCAGCTTTTCAACCAGAAAGAAAAAAAAAAAAAAAAAAAAAAAAATCACACATCTTCAGGCTTTACAGTATTATCTGATCCTTAGTAAATAGGAAAACTGAATTACAACTTAGGATTTTTTAAATTAATTCCTTGTCAATGTCATTTAAAGGAAAATAAAATGCAGGCAACAGAGCAACACAAAGGCATTTTATTTTCATATCAGAAATACCAGAATAAAGATACGATTCATACTGCACTTACAAACTGTTTATGCATTTAACAGTTCTTCTTGTGATAAAATATATTTAAGAAGTATCCAGTAACCACAGAATCAGTGTAACAAACCAAATTAGCAAGATACTGGAATTAACTACCAAAAAAAATACATTCTCCACTTGCATGTGGTATAAAGCAGCCACAGTAACATAAGAGCCTGGATCTTAGACAAAGTATTACTGAGCCATATGTAAGAAGGGAAAGAAAACTAATTGCTTCAATATCTGATTTTGTAAAAATGCTGCTTTCAAATACCAAGGTACTGAGGCAGTTGGTGCTAGTCCATAATTTAGGCACAGGCACCAAATTGTGTCTTATGTTAGGAGTGAGTTTTATCCAGCACACAGTCCATAAGAGAAAGCCAGGCTCCTTATGAAGGTGTATCTAAGACAGGGGACCACACTTCATCATTACACAAGTAATCCAAGTCATAAATCAGGCATCTAAATCACTGCCTTGTATTGGGTAGTAGTAATAGGTTCCAGTGCACTTGGTAAGAGAACTGAAACAAGGAGACTTGCTGATATCAGAGACACATGAACTTTTGCAAGTTTATGAGACAAATACAGCTAAGCAAAAACACAGCATTATCTGAGGTCTTCTGAGCTGATTCTTCATGGAAATTATGTTATGCTTGTCTGTGAGGGAAATAATTGTCTCAGGCAGCACTGATGTTATAATAGGACATGAATTATTAGGAATACAAGAGTCCAATGTCCAGTAATTGGGCTGCTTTCTTGTGAATTTCTCAGGCAGACAAAAATTACTGAATGGTAGAACAACTGAACCCCATGTTATAGCCCTACTGAAATAACGGGCCCAAAGCCCAGTGACAACAGCAGCATTGATGTGGGAGAGAAGACCTTGTAGGTCACACAGCAGCAGACCAAATCTCAGAGACTAAGTGAATGTAGCTAGTTAGCTTATGGTCAATTAAGTATTTAAAATTCCATATTCTGTTGAATATGGTAGTTATTACTGTCAGCTTTGTCAAGGGAGATCTAAAGGAACTGCATGTTTCAATGCATACTGCATATACAAGAACAGCTTGTACAACCATGGAAGTGTGACCAGTTAGGACATAATCAAAGTAGGGTGATCTTCACCAGACCCCTCCTGAGTGACAACTGCAGCAACATAATGGAAGGCAAGCGCTACCTTAGGGGCAGAGGCCCCTGGGGTACTCAGGTCCCTGTTATGTCACAGAAACCTGATGACCACAGCTCAGCCTGCTGGTCTACTGGTTCCCACTAGATGTTGCTGGCAGTTTCAGCTTGGAGAGAGGGTCATGGATTTTCAGTCTAGTTTGACAATGGTTACATCTCTAATAGCTACAGTGACTTGAATGTGTCAAGAAAAACTGAATGACAGTATCACTGTTGTCAGAAACAAAAACTGTCTAAAATTTCTTCATTTATAGATATCATAATTTTTAGTTCTTATTCCATTCCAAGCAAAAGCTTTTTCTAAAGTGCTTCCCTCTTTATGCTCATAGCTTTGTCTTCTGCCTTGACTTCAGCCGCAACAGTCCCTACAGAAAAGTACAACAGCTGCACCTCTCTCTAAAGAGGATACAGCTCCCAAGCCTGTCATACAAATATTATTCATAGAATAAATGTTCAAAATGACACTGAAAGCGTTAAAGTTCTCAGTCTCACTCTCTGAATTACTTGAAAGAAAGGTCAGATACATTTCATTTCTCCTTCCATCTTATATACACAGTCTTTATGTTCCAGTTCCGCATTGTTTTTCATAGAGTTGGTCCATGAAAAACAGCTTTCACCATATGACAAACAGCATGCATAATATAGGACTACCATGCTATAGGTCTATGTCATACCTTATAACTAAAGCTGAAGATAAGAAAATATAAATATTGATTACAAAGAACAACAAATTGTAAACTATATCCTAGGATATCCCCCATTAATTTTTACAGAGCTCTGAAACATATCTTCGCTGAAGAAAATGGGGGGTTTTTGTTTGATCTTTTAGAAATGGTTACTCCATCAAAGATGTTGCAGATGTTCCACTGCACACAAGTTAACAGACTTCACTTAGCCAGAAGTCTCATGAACAAGGTGGGCTTTTCCTGCAAAGAAATCTATTCTCAAGCTAAAGGTCCATTGCAGACTTTTCTAAAGACTACTTAACTGTAGGTGAAGCAGCAGTACCTCCTTATTGCATAAGTCTTGGTGAAATGTGAAAACAACAAAAAAGGTATGTTATTAAGCTGTCAGACTGCTGTATATTTAACACAGTTTAATTACTGTTTAATTGCTGTATTTACTGTAATTACAACAAAGTTCATTATATCTACAAATACAACAATAAATGTGCTGTTTCTCTTCAATGAAGAAAAACAGAAGTTTAGAATTTCTCTCTCTTTTCATCAGCATGTCAGATACATCATTTTTAACTTTGTCTAAAATATTGGCAGAGCTAGCTGGGTGAGTACTGCTAGGCATTTTATGATCCCTTGCTACCATACATACCAGCTAGGTGTTTCTCCATGGTCTGAAGTTCTTTTGCTGCTAACGAGTCCTTCAAGAGCTTCTGCCTTGGGGAACCTCCAGGTCTGACGCCCATGGCATCCAGGGTCCAAACCGTCTGAGACTTACACAGATAAAAAGAAAAGGGAATATTTTTTAATATAGTTTCAGATTTACACATGAAAAAATTTAAAAAGTGGTATTCTCATTTAGAACAGTGTATCTAGTGCTTTTTATTTAGAATATATAATATTTTATGCAAAATATTACAAAATATACCTTAAATAGCATAAATAGTAGGCATTATTTAAAATCAACAGTTCTAAAGTAATTCAAATACATACTTTCACACAAGCTCTTGTTCCGTGCTGAGACATCATAACAGGACAAATTCTTCAACAATTTACATTCTGTGCAGTTCCAGTTACTTAGTGGGGGTTGCACTTACTTTAATTTACTGTAACGTTTGGCACCGTATCTCTGAAAAGCAGCACTTCTGGGAATATCACAGAATTTCCTAATCAAAATTGCCAGTGCTGTTTTATCACTGCAAGAAATATTACTTTCAGGGCAACATAGCAGTTTGAAAGGGATGCCGGCAAACAGACCACCACCTCCCCAGACACCTCACTATTGAACACTGTGGTATTCAAAATTTTGTGCATTTTTGCGAACCCACTCAAAACAGTTACAAGAAATGATTTTAAAATATACTATGAGGTAAACTTGATAAGTTGTTTTAATGCTTATTTGAAATACACAAAAAATATATGATCGAGTACGCAAGACTTGGTCATAAAAACAACAAATGAAAACATTAATTAAAGCATTCTTAACAGCCTATCTGAAATAAATTTTACATTATTACCTGCCCAAAACACTTCATCTGTAGTCTAGGGAGTTTTGTTGATTTCCCAGGTTTCCTAAAGAAGCAAGGCTTATGCCATGGTTTCAAAGACATTAAGCTGATGTAAGTTCAGGGAGAAGAACGATTGAGCATTCAATTGGGAGAAAGACCCAAACTGGAGATGCCACCCACGGAAGGCATATTCAGGGCTCTGCTGCTACATGGTCTGCCAGGCTGGAACTGTATTACTGGCAGACACGTGGGTTGCTGCAGGTAGCTGCAGCACATGATGGTACTTTTCTGGATGGACTCTCATGTCACAGGGAAAGGTGTACCACAGTTCAAAGGATGAACATGAAAACAGAGGTTTGATATCATCTCTATTCACAAAAAATTTGCTTAAACCATAAACACTGAATAAAACAATGTACTTGCCTTCCCTTTTAGAAAAGTAAGCATAATTCTATAGAAGTAAAATATTATATGGGATATATTTTATGTCATTTTTAATTTGTTCCAAATAAACACTGTCTTGTATGCAATTGATCATTGTAAACCATGTATCTTTAAAATATGTTAACACATATTCATAATTATAAAGCAACAGCAATACTGTAATGATGCACATGTGTACAAAAAATGCCTAGTCATATTTACCAGCATACAAAATAGTTCGAAGCCACAGATAATTCTGTTGTTATTAAATCACAACATTTTTAGAACACTAATGCCATTTTTTTTATTTGCCATTTGTTTTTCACACTAGTTCTTCTCCGGTTAAAGTTGCCCTTATTTAATCTCAGGTAAACACACAGGAACAGCTGAATAAAACAGTAAGTTACTCAGAGTGGAACTGATTCTGAAAACGCATCTATTTCAGATATATCACTAGACCTGATTCAGCTTTTCCCCCAAGAGATTTTGAGCATTTGTCACTTCAATCTTCATTGTGAATTCTCCATTCAAATCATAATCTGTCTTGTTGAGATTAATATTAATCTGTGTTAAATGACTCACCTCCCTAAATGTTTATTTCTAATAGATATTAGTTACCCAGTATCTATCTCTAGATGGAAGAACATTTTATTCTGTGAACAATTCCTCTGAAATAAACAAAACTGAATAAGAGATGGGAAGGGGGAATAGAGCCTGTAACAAAACTCTAATATTTACATTTTCAATCTGTTTTTAGATATACTCTCGTCCCCAGATTTTTGTGGTGGAAAAAGGCCATTTTTATACACCTTTTATAGTGTATATTTTCATAAGGGGAAAAAACCCGCAAGACTTCAATAATGACTAGGGGGAGAAAAAAACCCAAGGTTATAAGGATGAATCCTTTTTGAATATATCATTCCATGCACAGATACATCTCTGATAAAATACGGAATAAAAAGTAATCAGTTGTCTATGGTAATACTTGAAGACCAAACTGCTCTTCTAATATTCTTAACTCTGACTATTCAAAGTTTATCCTAAACAAATTATTATGGGTTTTCAATAACTCCCTAACCTCCTAAAAACACAGTCTTCCAAATATTAGCCTGGTGAGAGCATTTCATTCTCCATGTCCTGTTTTCTGGAAATTAAATGGAGTTATCTTTCTCTTCTACAAACTTCTACTGTTTCTTCTTATATTCGGCCTTTTCCTCTACTGTACTTCTTCCCTAATGCACACCAATCATGTAAGACACAAAGAACTAAGGTGACTGAGTACAAGCATCTCTCTACTGCCTGTAGTAGAAGCTAAGATAAATGGAGAAAAACGATTCTTTAATAGTAGTCATCATGATGGTGCACAGACCGTTATAAAAACATGAGTAATGCTTAAATTAACTAATTTGCAATTAGGACACTCCAAATCACAAAGATCATCAAACATTAGCAATACCTTTGTATGTTTCAATACAGATTTAAAAATCTTATGTAAGTTCATGTAAGATATATTGATATGCCTGTGTATAAGCACATACAGGCACACAAAGGCAGGTACACATATGCATTTAATAAATATTTGTCTGCCTTCTACCTGTTAACACACAGCTACAAAGACATACAGAGTTTGTGTCCAGTTCTGGGTGTAGCACAGATGTATACATTCTTTCTAAGAATAAGTATTAATCTTGTATATGATTTAAAACAAATATATTTACATATATTCAACCTTTACTGTTACATTATTGTTAAATGTTCAAATTCCCTTTCCACACAGTTCCAACACCCTGTGAAATTAATGAGGTAACTTTTGATGAATTTTTTCCCTAAATTTCATAACTCTTCCCATGCATTTTTCTGTTTTATGTAATATCATAAGCTTATGGCATTAGCTTCACAAAAAGCAATAGCTTCACAAAAAGCAATAGCTTCACAAAAAGCAATAGCTTCACAAAAGACCAGAACAGTATTGCAATAATAGTTATGGAAGATGAGATATTTAATATTAGCAATTTAATTTCATGATAAATTATGTGCTTGTAATAGTGCCTTCCAATTAAACACTCACTTGATAGAAAGTAATAATGATCTGGGAAAAAAGAATACAAGAGTTTATTATGACATTAAAACTGTAGTATAACCATTTTTTGTTCCCTCTCTGAAGCTGGATATTTCAGGGCTATAACCAACATTTTTGGAGGCAGGCTCAGGTAATGTTTTTTTCTATATATTTAAATAATACTGAACATAAAAAAATATTTCTTAACATTTAGAAACGATGAGTTCATCTAAGTGAATAACATATAAACATAGAGGTCCTCAGTGTTTCCAGCACACAATTCATGCAACAACCTCATTCCTAAAAGATAAACACAAGCTGAAAGTATCTTCCAAACTACAGTTGTCTTTGATTGTTCATTAAGCTTTATAAATATAAGCACAAAATTTATAAATGGCCTATTTACATTAACAAGATTAACAACATCTAAATATAAGGATGCTCCTGAAAGGCTTATTTGGCTTTTTACACTTGTAGAAACAGCTCTGTTCATCACCTTCAAACTTTGAAGGTGAGGCAATGTCTCTTTGCACCAGAAATATGTTCAAAGTCCTCAGGACACACTTGTCAACTTTTAAGGTCAACTATATGTCCGTTACTTAAGTGGTTTTCTTTACATATCATCATCGTTTCTTCACATACAATACATTCATTAATGCTTTTTTTTTACTTAGATCAATTAGCCAAGCTACTTCTAAAACAAAAAATTATAAACAATAAAGCCAAAAGTAATCTCTCTCACCACTGGTTCCCTGAACTTCCACAAAATACCATAACTTACCGGAAATGTCATAGTGGAGCAGAAATACAATTAAGGAGGTCAAGAATAAGAATAAGAAAGCTTTTCCAAGATCACAATATGCACTTCAATCTGAAGCACACTATTAGCTTGACACCATACATCAGTATAGCTTTTATCCCTAAAACCCAGTGCAGATGTGAATGTCTTGATCTCAATACTGACTTGGCTTGAGCTGTGTAATAGCTACTGACACCTGGGGAGTTCTACAGAAGTGCAACATTTCAGAATAGCTAAGGCAAAGAGGAAGGCCTCCAAATTACCTACAACATCATCTGGAAATCAAGTGCTTGTTATAAAATCAGAATCATAGAATGTTTTCAGTTGGAAGGGACATTAAAGATCACCTAGGTCCAATCGCCTTGCCATGGGCAAGGACACCTTCCACTAGATCAGGCTGCTCAAAGCCTCATCCAAACAGGCCTTGAACACTTCCAGGGAGGGGGGATCCACAACTTCTCTGGGTAACCTGCTCCAGTGCCTCACCAGCCTCACAGTAAAGAATTTCTTCCTTAGATTCAGTCTAAATCTTCCCTCTTTCAGTTTAAAACTGTTACCCCTCATCCTATCACTCCACTCCCCGATAAAGAGTCCCTCCCCACCTTTCCTGTAGGCCCCCTTTAAGTACTGGAAGGCCACTATAAGGTCTCCCCGGACCCTTGTCTTCTCCAGGCTGAACAACCCCAACTTACTCAGCCTGTCCCCATAAGGAAATTGCTCCATCCCCTTGATCATCTTCATGGCCTCCTCTGGACCCACTCGAGCAGGTCCATGTCCTTCTTATGTTGGGGGCCCCAGAGCTGGACACAGTACTGCACATGGGGGCTGACGAGAGCAGAGCAGACGGGGAGAATCACCTCCCTCAACCTGCTGGCCACACTTCTCTTGATGCAGCCCAGGATATGGTTGGCTTTCTGGGCTGTAAGCGCACATTGCTGGCTCGTAGTCAGTCTTCTATCCACTAATACCCCCAAATCCTTCTCCGCAGGGCTGCTCTCAATCCACTCATTGCTCGGACTGTATTTGTGCATGGGATTGCCTCGACCCATGTGCAGGACTCGGCCTTGTGGATCTTCATGAGGTTTGCATGGGCCCACCTCTCAAGCGTTTACTCTTTCTTGCTGACCATAAAGTGTTAATAAACATTGCAGCATTACATTTCTATGCCATTCTGGGCTGCTTCAGAGTAAAACACCCGGGTGCTCACATGCACATCCATGCACACACACACAATCTCTTTTCAGGTGTGGAAACAGTCCCCATCTCACAAGAGAAAGCACTTCTTCATTTTTAGACTATCTAAATTGCATGATCACAATAAAATGAGGAAATCGAGGTGAAACCCGATTAATTAGTTAGTTCCTGACAAGCTGTAAATATATGCAATGCCTTTTGATTGAACTTTTTCTTTTACATAGCTTTGCTAATCAAGTGCAAATGTTATTGGTAGCTTCAGGAGATAATACTGTAAGAAAGATAACTATGCTTAGCTTTCTATGTATAACCTACCATTTCTTTGCTGAATAACTTAAGTATCTTAAATAGACACATTTGACAGAGATTGCTCCAAATACAAAAACCATCCCTTTTATTGAATAATTTGTTTGCAAGTATTCTTTCCGTTGTGACCAAGCAGCTGTTATTCATGCAGTGGAACTTTTTCTGCAATATTTTGTTTGAAGATTTCTCACACAACATGCATTTCTGTAAGAGTTCACCAAATGTTTAATCTTTCAGCTTCCATAGTCTGTTCAAGACATAAGGTGAGCTAGTCAACATGTTTTTTTGGTACTGTAAAAATAATAAACATTCTCAGAGTTCTGTTGCAATATTGGCAGCCACCTCTAATCCTCACCTTCCACATCAGGGCCTGTTCTATTTGAAATGCCATGTAATTGAAATTACAAGCTTTTTGCTTCCCATGGCAGTTGGCCAGCACATTTCATGCTAAACCTTATACTAAAAAAATGGTAGTTTGAGTTAACTTACACATAGTTTTTCTGTTTACAGGCAAGAGGGAAGGAGGAAATATATAGGCACCTGGGAATCACATTTGTTTCAGTTTCTGAAATGTAACCAGAATACTTTTTTCTAAGTTTTGGTCCTGTTTTATTTACCGTTATTTAGACTAATATTTTTGAATTTGTCATGCCCAAGAAACCAAAATTTTAAGACAGGTAAAAACAAGGCACTCATTGATTATTTTGGTTTTTTACATATTTGTTTTAAAGTTCAGAAAAATCTTTCAATTTAAAAATACATTCTAGAGGATTAAATATTTTCAAATAAGACTATTTTCACTCCAGTAGACTTCTGCCCCATGAAAGGTCTCCTTGGAAGCACTGACCACACACTGCATGCAACACCTGCCAGTGGGGCTGACGAACTGAACTCATGAGGAGTGGGGGCCTTTCTGGAAGCAGTCTCTGGGGGTCTGGGCAGGAAGACAGGGCAGCCCCCAATGCCATCATTGGGGTCAGGCAGGCACCCAGGGGGGCTCAAGTTTTGCAATATGCAACATGATATCAGCAAAAAGAATACCAGTAGGTAAAGAAGTGAAAAAAAATTTTAAGTACTTCACGTGCTTTCCAAAGTAAAAGAGAATTTTAAAAGAAATAATTATTTTGCAGCTGTATGTACTATGTCTATTTTATGGAATTTGTTTTGCATGGGTGGGTCCAACCAAAGAGGTTCAAGGTATGTAATTCAAACTACTTGCTTAACAACTTGCAGGAAATATTACTTACTTCCCAAGAGCCTTGATATTTATGCTCTTCTACTATTTTGTATTGTTAATTTAGCTAATAGTAATTAAACGTACATATTTGCAGGGTTTTTTTGACTAACGGTGGAAGAGTTGCACTAATTAATATTATCTAATTAATATTATTATTTTTACAGAAGATTTACAATTTAAAGTTAAATTTAAAAATTTAAAAATTTAACTTTATGTGCCTGAATTTCCATATACTTACAGAAGTCAACTTGGATTTGAAAACTTTTGTATCAGAAAACACTAATTTTGTGTTTATAATATACAGATATGACCTTTACAATTCATACTACCTCACAGGCATACTGCTGTTGTTCCTGATGTAGCAGTGGATCCTTAAAATACTTTTCTAAATGACTAACATGTTAAATGCTAATCAGTGACTCCAGTCCAGCAAATAATTTATAGATTTAGTTAAATACTGAAGTTTGGGTGATTTAGAGTTGTCGATTATACTCAAACTTGTACAAGAAATGAAGTTACTTCTCAGCATTCTTCCCAGGGAAAAGCTAAGAAAATTTCTAACAATTATAATTTAAAACATGTATCACCAGAATGTAGCTGTATTCAATATGTATTGATAGCAAGAATTAAAAGCTTAATTTTCCTTGTGCACGAAGCCTCAAGTCATCTCACAAATTGAATTACCATGTGATAAATACAGAAAATCCATGTATGTATTCCTTCTAGGAAAGCAACTGTAAAGTTCCAAAGCAGTAGGGAAAACAAGAGAAAATTTATTTAAAACAGAACATCTTTATAAAATAATTTACTAGGGTTTTTTTCCCACAGTAATAAAGAGCAAAAAGTCAAGGCAAATTCATGCAGAAATGCCTTTTGCAGTTGGACAACTCTTTTTTCCACAGTTTCTGTTACACTTGGATTAGTTTGCCTTACATGGATAATTTGCAAAGAAAAATACACCTTTTTATGTGCACATGCAAGGCAAGATGAGTGAATGCAAAGATGCACATGAAAAAAACCAGAAAGTATGAGTCCTGTTAGATCCAGGTGGTAAAAGAAGCAACTCAGAGGGAAGGCAAATGCTACTCAATTCAAATTACCCAGTGCATGTACCCTCTTTCTTTCTGTTAGTCACTGTAAATTTAGTAACTTCCCCTAATACCTTATTTTTCCACTTCTGTCAGAATTCCAGCCCACCTAATTTTTTCCTAGTATCACTTCAGTGTTTTCTTAAACCTTGCTAGCCAAATATTTATAAAACTCATTTACAAAAACATAAAGTAAAATAGGACTCATTAAGTTCACCACAGTGCAAAAATCTCAAGAAAAAGCTTTGCATTTTGCCTAGCACTTTTTGTTACATTAAATATTTGTCAAAAAATGAGCCCTGCAGTAAACTAGGATCTCTAAGGACATTTTGACTGCTTGCTTCCACTTTGAATCCTTGCAAAACACTTGGGAAGATTGCTGATTCCTGTAAATACTTCAAACTGCTTTTTGCTATCTTTACATTTTTATTCATTCAGTATGCCTTTTTCAGGATTGTGTAGCACTGAAAATGTAAGTTCTCAATTTTTCCAGTATCAGCTCTCTTCGTGAAAAATAAAGCATAGCAAAAGTTTCTATTAAAAAAGGTTCAAAGGAAAAAGATCTAATTACCAAGAACTAAGATATTCTTCAGAAATAGAACAGTAAGCACATACAATATTCCAATAAAATCATAAGGTAACCATAGTATAAATTACATGAACCATGTTAGACATAGATGTTGCTTATCTCTTCTAAATAGCAATACCCAGATTGCTTTATTCTCCACACAGCTCTTTTCTAAAGATCCTTATGCATAATTCTTGCTGCTTTATCCCAGTTTTTCTCAAAACACTTCTCTTCTGAAGGCTGAGGCACTTTTAAAGAAAATTTGTCAAATATACATGAATAGAGAGAAATTTATGATCATGATCCATTTAACTAGCAACAGACTCAAATTACCCTATTGGAATGCAGTACCCATGGCACACCTTGAACCAGATCAGGAATTTTTACATGTAATACGCACATTTGAGTGAATGCCATGAACCAATTTGTCCAATTTATGAGAAACATCCGATCAACATCATATTTATTCTATTTTTCCCTCACCTTGTATCTCCTATCTCATATAATATCTGAAAATAATTTCAAGTCACGAGAATGTATTTCGGTATCAATTCTGAAGTAATTTTGCAGGCATATTTCTTACTGCTTTGAATGATTTGTGGGAATCCATTGCAAGAATGCATTTATCTTCACAGCCTTCCTATGAGGAACCCTTTACCTCTATATTTTATATGTCAAGATTGTCAAAGAATAAGTCTCACTGGAAGTTATTAGGTGACCATGGAATAGATCTCTATTCCTTCAGAGCCCTAAAAGGCAACAACACTTGGATCGTTTTTTTCTTTTTGAGGAGATACAGTTGCAGACAAACGTACAGTGTTGGATAGCTGAATCTTATTCTGAATAACAAGCCACTTAAAGAGATAAAAGTGCACAATCAGCTAGCTACACACTATTTCAGCAAGAGCTTTCAGATACAAAACACAAAAAAAACCCCAAAGCAGATGAACTAATAGTTCCTGGTTTATGGCTCCTTAGTAACTTAGGCAAAGGAATTTTCCAGGAGCTCAGGAAAGTGAAGCTTGCTGCCTTCAAGCTAGGGAGAGATTGGATGGGCAGAGCAATAGCTGCAACTGCTTTTTTTGCCTTCTCTTTGCAGCACTGGCAGCAACAATAGCCAGTGTGGCTTTCAGGGATTCAGTCCAGGCAACTTGGCTGCCTCTGGCAGTCCACTGCTCAAGGCAAACTAACCTACGCCTAGAAATATCAGAGCATTAAATAATACATGTACATATTGTTTGTCCATTCGTAAGCATGCACACACACAGTATATATATAAAAATACTCAGCTGAAGGCTGTACGTTTCTGTAGCAAGATTTTCCTAATAAACATAATAATCTTTTGTTTTCCTTATATCTTTATTTTTCTGTGTAATTCAATTTATTTGTTGTTCTTTCCCTATATTACATGTCTGCAGAAATGATAAATCAAAGCTGGTAGCTGCAGGTCCAAATCAATAAGAAAAACGTGGGTTCAGAAACTGCTGCAAAATTTATTATACCTCTCTGTTCACTGGTGTGAAGCAGAAAGGAGGCTTAAGAAAGAAGCTCAAAGCAATGACAGCTGAAGTTCTGCTCATTACTCCTTTTGCCCAGTATCTGCAAATGCTCTGTGAGGTTCTTGTACTCCAAGTATTATTTAGCCTTATTAGTAGTATTTAATCAGCTGCCTCAAAGACTGCAGGATCAGTCTTCATTGTAATTTTTTTTTTCTTTAATACTGCCCTTTTTTCCTTAGCTAACAAATACTGAGCCCTTCTTTTCACTTTATCAACACTGAAGTGTGCTATAAAGCAGTATTGCTATGGTTGAACAGAAATTAGTATGTCCTCTTATAGCTGTCTAAAATTTTGCAAAAGCAAAAAACTATTGTCAAGTTACTTGCTTTAGAAAAAAATCAATCCCTTCTTTAATCTGTACTCAAGTTTCTGATGCAATACAATTAGCGGCAAAATTCTGATTATATAATTTTTCAAAAATTATTTTATTGCTGATTATATTTTCTGCAAACTGCAAATCTGCAAAGATTTTCTTAAATTTCAAAATAAAAGAACTGATGAAAATATTACCAAGCATAATACTGCATTCTTAAAAAATATATATAAATTAGCCATACATTTTAAATAGACACATCTTATTAGTTTTCAAGCAAATGTTAACAAAAAGCTAAATTATAGTTGAGATATTATAATGTCATATTTCATCATGAAATTTAGAGTTTGAATTATTTTGTTCTCTTAATTCTATAAAATTGAATATTATCTGGTAAAATGGATATTTGACTTACATTTAAGAACATAAAGACATAGTATAAAATGACTGCACTTTCAATGGGAGCTATATGTTAAGTTCAACAACATATGGTTTTGTATGAGATTATAAGAATTTATTTCAAAATATCACCCTTCCTAGAATGAAAAAATTAAAACAGCCAGAGAACTCAAAATTCCAAAGGGTTATGTAAATTACGTTTTCTTCATTCTAGGATGACAGTGCTGGCAAGCACAACTTTTACATTTATGCAAAATCTAATTTTTATAAACATATTTTTTAAAATTACAGGACTATCCATAAGGGAAGATACTTACAGATCCTGACACTTGAGAGGCACTCTGAAATTCATCAGTATCTTCTGTAAGTGTTTCAACCCTGGGTACCTGAGCTGTTCCAGAGGTAGAAGAGAAGTAAATCACTCTAATTAAGTAAGCATTAGTCACTTTGAAAATAAAATGCCTATAAATTAACTGCTGGGAAGATAAATGTGGCTACTGTAAATGCACTGCTTTTCAGTTACACTTCAATGGATTTTAATTTATGTCTGATTCTAATTTATAAGCTTAATGCAATTTGGAACACTGTCTCTAACATAATTAGAGTGATAAGCAAGCTTCCTTCAGCTGCCAAGGTGTCTCATAGGTTATTTATTATTTTTACTATTAAAACTAAATATTGTTTGTCCTTTACACAAGTGAGTAGTGGATCTTCAGCTTTAATAAAATCAATAAAATTAAATGTAATTACTTCTGTGAAACTAATTAGAATATAGTTAAAAATCCTTGAAGTAAAAAGTTCTGCTCACTTTAGGCAATGTTTAAAAGCCATGGAAGCTATAATTTTTGCCCATATTGCCACATTTGTAAAACAACATGACTTGGTGAGAAGTCTAGAATGCCTCTTTGACACATCTGTAATAAGTTAAAACAGAATTTATGTACCTATGTCTGAGAAAGCAATCTCCAAGTAACATGCTATGAAGTTCCACTCCTTGCCTGACAGTCTGCTAGGCACTTAGATGCTGTTCACAAGCAGCCTAAGAAAACAAGATGCCTTGATCTTCCCTAGGTTCTACTGTTATTCAGACACTTAGCAGGGATGTCCTTATGTTTCTAGAGTGCCCTGATTTAACATCTCAGACTATACTTTCTATAAAGACAGAACTATACTGAAGTATCACAACTATGGTTACCACATTCATTGCAAACAAATGAAAGTCGAGGAAGAAGAGGTGATGATGATGCAAAGTTGTGGTCAGAGAACTGTGCAGGAATTGGGAGATGATGCCACATTTTTGCCACTGTCATATCTAGTTCTCAACCCGAATTCCCACATATTTGCACCCTTATTAATTTTTTACACTGATCATGCAGTTCCATCTGGAATAGCGCTATATGTGTTTCATACATTCCTATCTATTGAACATCCCCAATTTCAAACTCTTCTTCTACATCCAAACGTCTGTTTGGAACTTTTTAATATATCCGCACTTTAAAGGAAAAAAATGTAGAAGCTACACATCCTAGTCTTTTCAAGTTTCTTCAAGTAGAAACTTTCTTGTTTCTACTGGATAGAAACAGGAGCTGGCTAACTGCAAATAATAGAAAACAGTGACTCCTATTTGATAGGGAATGAACTACTGATGTGAAATTTGCTTAGTAAAATTTATTTAGCAAACTAAATTTTATGTATCACAGCATACTCTGTAGATCTAATTACACAATAGAATAGGAAATGCCACATGTACACACTGTGGCATAGTATCATATAATCTATCATTTTCAGTTCAATTATACTATTCCAGGTAGAGCCACAAAAGAAACAAGTCTTTGCCCACACCTCAGAAATATGTGAACTTGCATACTACACTGAGAAGTAACTCACTTTACAAACAGCTTTTCTGAGACAAATTGAGGAGTGGTTTAGAAGTGCTACGCTTTTCATTGATCCAATATTAAGATTTTACTCCCTAAGAAGTGATTGTATTTTAAGGTTCCTTCTATAAGAATGTACTGACTGTAAAGATCTTATTTGCAATTTCTTCTTTTCCTGCCTTATATTATGGCTTTCACTCAAAGGGTAAGGTACCTTTCAGCAAAAAAGACTGAAAAAAGTGAAACAAGTTCCTATGGTACTTATAGGCAACTGGGATTAAATGAACAATTATCCTTCAGTGATACTATTTCTTAATATCAAAATTAAAAAAAACCAACACAGTAGTAGATGACCTCTACAATCCCCCCAACCTAAAACACAGACTGGGGATTGACAGATGCAGATTTTTTACTGGACCAATCCTGTTGCAGTGTCTATCTTTTGAAGCCTCAGCCATTCTCCCCATTTATCTGTACAGAACAAGAGCAAGGCTTAATTGTGGACTGATTCAAGAGACAAACCTGACTGGCTTGGCATCTACAGGGGTTTTACTGTGCGGTCACTGAAGCTGCTTCTTCTAATCAAAATCAAGAACCTAGCTATCAAATTCTTCCCTTAGTTCTTTCCTGTGAAGTGGTCCAGTGGGAAAGAGAAACAGTTTTGAGAAGTATAGTTTAAGACAATAAAAAGAAACTGCAGGATTAAAGTGACTTGTGTTCTCCAATCTTGAGACCTGATTCCCATCTCTCATTTTTACTACTTAGATCAAACACAACTCTGTCCAATTCAGCAGGATTATACTAGAGGGAAATCAGTGTAGTGGTTAATTAGAACCAGATCCAGATGGAGTCAGTATAGTGCCTGATGCTGCAGATGATCTTTTTATATAAGCTATCACATTGACTTTATTAGGTGGAATTGCTTTAGTAAGGCTTATTTATAAGGGCTGTTAGATCAGATGTGCTGCCAATTACTTCTGAACCTAGTTCATCTGAAATCCACAAGAGAGATGCTTCAGATCTAACAACTTAACAATTTCCCACTAACCCAGAAACAGATCATTATCTAAAGAAAGCTACCCTCAACTTTGCTGTGCACCAGCACCTTGCTTGCATGTTCTTGAACAAATGGTTTACATCAGCACTTCCCAATCCATAGTTTTCTCTTAGTAAGGTCATTGGTACTGATAAGTAAGAGCAGAAAATAAATTCAAATAAGCCTGATAAGTGAAGTCTGTTAGTCGCCTTTTCAGTATATAACACATTCCTAAGGGGACATAACTAAAAAAGTGCAACATGATGCCTAGGTTACTTAGGGTTTTCTTACAGTATCTTTAGCAGTCTCTTTTATCATCTTCTCACACATAATATTTATTGGAAATAAATATCAGATGCACAGAAAACAAGTGATGTGCTGCATTTATAGGAAAGATTGATAGAACGGGCAGTTGTTTGAGTTCTGTGCCTGTTTCTAGTCTGTGCCTACTTGCAAAATCCAGCTGTGCTTTTTTTCAAATCAAAATGTACGATTAGCCAACATTTCAGGAAGAAAAAAAATATTTAGAAAGGCTGAACATTTCTGAGCTTGCCCCTTGACAGAAATTTGGCAGTACCTCACTGTTGACCTCAGTCCTTTTGCTCTAGGGGCTTTGCTGTTTTCTAGATATATGACTAAAGGGTTCATGTATCTTCAGACATGAGATAGATGTGTTTATAACAATATGAATGTCATTGCCCCTCCCACCTATCTAACTTTTACTCCCTATATTTTTATTGGAGGTGGTTTTTAAGGGAAAGCATTCTCCATCTTGTCTATATCCATACTGACTACAGAGTAGCTGGAAGCATATAAAGTGGTCCAAGTTACAACAGCTACAGCACTCTTGTGCTTGATAGTCTGTGACCATGAAAGATCCAGCTTCATTATCACACAGCATCCACCTCCTTCTGACAGTGTCACCTTATTTAATCCCAGTACCTCTGCCACTTAGCAACAGCGTACTATTTTATTGAAGCCTACAGTTTCAGAAGATGGCATGGCATATTTCTAGTTCAAGAACAAGGGTACACAGGAAGGAAGAAGGAAGGCAGAGATCTGTTCAAAACAAATTGTATCAGGAACTATAGAGCTTTTCCCTACACATATGTCTTACCCCTCTACTTGTTCCTGCTGCAATAATCTGATGCTTGCATATCCCCTTACCTATGCCACACAAGTTACCACCACCTTCCCTCCTGGGGATTACTCTCATAACAGAAGAATTTTGCTTTCCTTTCACAAGGCTTGAGTGCAGTCACCAGTCTGGGTCTCTCTTGCTGACAATCTTCAGCTTGTAAATACATCATATTTTGAGATTCTGAGTCCCCTATTAATTTTTTTAATAAAGTGATCAATGGCAGATGAAAGGAAAAATAAATGGCATGACTGCACGAAACCATGCATTCTCACAAAACCAGTTTGAAAATATTTATCTTTAAAGACATACTAGTTACTAATGCTGACTTAATGAGGCAAGAAAAATGAGTGAAAGCTCAGGTTGCCTTCGTACCTAATAGCACACCTAATAGCACTAAACAGCAGACAGTTGGTAGGATAATTAAAACCAGTAAGAGTTAGTTCCTATTTCTTTTGCATTAATTAATCAACATAGCCAAATTGTCTGTGACTGCTGAAAACTAAACTGCAAATCAAATCCTCCAACTAATAGACTCATCTGGTTCTGCCCAACAGTAAGGGAATGGACTGAAAGATTTATCTTTGCAGATTCTCTGTCCAAAGCTCTATTCCTTTCTATCTCTATTCCAGGGACAGCTAAGATAAAGTTAACCTTCATCAACTTAATGTTTCATAGAAAAGCAGAACATTCTCTGACAAGATATCCCTTAGGAGGTACCTTTTCCATTAGATTTCAGGTGCTATTCTGTTCCAAAACCTGAGCAGAAATTGAAATAAGGCTGAGTCCTGACTGCAGATTAGCGCAACGTATGATTATGTTTGTATGGGGAGAAAAAACGTTCTTCAGAGCCATTATATAAACTCCTTTTTATTGTATTTTAATTCTAGTTAGTGGTGCTTGGAGAGATCAGAGAAGCGTTTCCCATACTTAGTTTAAAAACAGGGGAGAAATTCTATAACTCTTTTTTATTTTTACTGTACATTATTTGAATCTTGTGGATGCATTTGTAGTATTAAATTAAATATTTCTAAGACCAATCTTTGGCATAAAGACCAACTGCAATGAACAGCCCATGTCTATGCTGTTAAGCTATATTACATCCAAAATAAGGCACTAACATACAAACTGTCTACTAAGAATGTATCCTGGCCCAAGGCAGCTCTCAAAATATGCCTAGGAATTATTCAGGAGTGCTAACTGGCCATGACAAAAACCATGTTAGGCACTCTTCTAACAGATTCGAAGTGTAAATTATTGAGTTTGAATGCCCAGGAACACTCTCTGGAAGTGTTTAATATTCTTTTACAGACATAACCTCTACTCTTAAATTCAAGATGTTGGTGGGTTTTTTTTTTAATAAGCAGCAAATATTTATATAACTTACCATCAGAGTCGGACACTGCTGACTCAGATGTTTGAGATACCATGGAGATATCTTCTGGCCTTTCTGCCAAATTATCTCCTTGCAATCTAAATTGTGGAAAAATGAAAAGAAAACATTTGCAATCATATACTATAGATAAGAAGAGCGTTATCTCTGGCTACATGCCCTACTCACAACATTGTCCTAATTAAAAGGGTAGCTTTGCTGAAAATCCAACATCTATGGTTCAATCATATCATCCCAGATTGTCTAGTAAGCAAAACTAGCCTCTAAGAAACACTCAACTGAATCTCAGCTAATGTATTTTTGTAGGACTTATTTTAACAACAGTGGCGTTTTGGTGATATCACGTGCATATGAAACTGCAAGTTTCCTTCACTACATTCAAAAATATTTTAATTGAACAGGACTGTACTGGGTGTCCATGTCAAGGTGTTGGCAGTGGGGGGCTGCAGGGGTGGCCTTGGTGAGGAGAGGCTGCGGCTGCCCTGTGCCATACACAGGTGGTTCCATCTGGCTTCAAAAGACCCATGGCAGGACACAGCTGAGCCCCTCAGCCAAAATGGTGGTGGCCTTGGAGAAAACATAGTTAAGGAAGAGCAAACAATGCGACACAGGCAGAAGAGCAGGGAATGGAAAGATTGAGAAACAGCAGAGGGAACACCAAGGTCAGAGGAGGAGGTGCTCCACACTCCAGAGCAGCTACTCCCCTGCAGCTCACAGTGAGGAGCACACCAGAGCTGATATCCACTGCAGCCCATGGAGGACCCACACCAGAGCAGGTGGATATGTCCTGTATGAACTGTGGCTCATGGAGAACCCACAGTGGAGCAGATTTTTTTCCTGAAGGACTGCAGCCCATGGAGAGAGCCCACGCAAGAGCAGGTGAAAACTGCAAGGAGGAATAAGAGGCAGAGAGGAGCTGTGACGGACTGACCACAACCTCCCATTCCCCATCCCCCCTGCACCACTCAGTGGGTGGAGAGTCTGGAGTGAAGGAGTGAAGTTGGGCCTGGGAAAGGGAGGAGGAAAAGTGTGGGTTTAATGTTTGCCATATTGATTCTCATTACCTAAATGGATTTTAACTGGTAAGAAACTAAAATTTTTTCCTCAGGAATTTTCCTCAAGTCAAGTCTGTTTTGCCCACGACAGTAACTGGTAAGCAATTTCCATGTCTTTATCTTGACTCACAAGCTATTTCATCCTATTTTGTCCCCTCATCCTGCTGAGAGCAGTGAGCAAGCGAGCAGCTGGGTTGGGGGCTGGCCCTTAACCAAGGTTAACCAACTAGAGGGAAATACATGCAAGAGTATTTCCTCCTCCTTTGTTACTTTTTAAAAGAAAATACAGTCAGTACAGCAGGCTTCATCTTCAGGCTTTTCCCCTCCATCAGCTGACTGCAATGCCTTGACAGCAATTTACAAAAATAGTCCTTGTATCTGTTCTTTTAAATAAGCATCCCAAGAGTCCCACCATCCTTCTTCAGGCTCTTATGAGTCCTGAGTACAGATTCTGCTCTGAAGAAATGGTTTGTAGCTCTTCACACAATATAACTTCCATTTACATAAAGGTTATCTTACCTTGAATTTATTCAGACATGAAAAGAATAAGAAAAATGCAATTCAATATTGCAAAGCCCAGGAATCATAAAAATGCACTGAAGTAAAACCTTGGGGAAAGAAATAACTTATCTCTTATAAAAAGTTCCTTTCACTCTGTATTCTCACTCTCTGCAGCTGCTTTACACTAAACTTTGCATTAACCTTTGAAACCAAGCAGAACCCCCATATCTGCCCTATCTGAATTTCACATTTTAGGACTCTCACAGTTATCCAATATATTTGGATCTTAAGTCATCTATTTATACCTTCTAAAAACCATTCCTTCCCCACCCCCCCTACCCCACCCCCCATTACTTTATCTCCTTTATTGCCCCTGGGATGGTTTACTTATGATGGAAAGCTCAATGTAAACTCATAATGATTCTTACCTGAGGCAGTTCCACAGAAACAAAACTCCTCACAGAAACAAAGTGTAAAACTTATAAGCTGTAAACCTAATTTTGAAAATTACTTCTATGAATCCTTTATAGCTCTATACCTGGTTTGTAATGCGCTAGTTATCAATTCTTTAAAAGTCAAACTTGTCAAACAGGCTCTTCTAAAGATGACAGTCAACCAGAAACAAATAACTTTGCACCATTATCATAAAGATATTCAAATAGGGAGAAAACAAATTGCAAATGAAATAACCATGTGGAAAAGGAAGATCTCAAAAGTCACATAAATTTCCTTTGCATTAAAATCGACCTGTTGTTCTTCATTACATACATACGCGTGTTTACTGCAAACACGTATTCAAGCTTATAAGGATACGCATGGAATTGCAGGAACCAGAAGTGATGTACTCTTCTCTGCAGAACATGTTGATAGCTTATTTGTGTTTAATTAAAAGGAAAACTACAACATCCTCTGCTTATATTGCAATCATAAAAAAATTATCTCTAGAAGTAGGAGCTCCTTCTTTTATCCCATCAGAATATTCAAGATTTTATATGTTCCTACTCTCAGCTTTCATAAATCCAAACAAGACATGAACAACTGAAATTATTCTCATCTTATTCCAGAAATTACATACATTTAAGTGGCCCATTGCCTCATGAAAAACATAAAAAAAAAAAAAAATCTTTTCAATGTATCTAGTCAGAAAAGCCATTCAAATTATTTCCCTTTGTAGGAGGAAATGGCTGGGTGAACTGGGTGGGTGAATAAGATGTTTGACATATCTGGACCTAATTTTCACATCCAATTTCAACTTATTTATGTATTTCTTACATGTGGATTCGTATTGGAATAGATTCTCATGTGACTCAAGCAACAAAAAAGTCACAAACACTATTGCTTACCAAAAGAATTCTGTTACTTGGACTATTCTGATTTCCTCTTCAATAGTTAATACTATTCATAAGACACCTCCACAGCAAAATGACAACACTTAAAAAGTATTAATCAACAGATTAGAAAGAAGCATATGTCTCGAAGAGCTTCTGAATGCTTAAGAACCTCATTATATAATCAGAGATTTATTGTCTAATCTGTCCTTGTTTATGCTACTTTTTTCCCTGGTTCATTCTTGCTGAATGTCTTCCAAGAAAACTGTGTTGCACCATGCTGCAAGCATCAGTAACATTGGAAGTCCTAAACTAGGAGATCCACTTATCTGTCCCCTGGTACTACAAAAGCATTTTCATCTCCAACTCTTTTTCTTGCAGACTAGTTGTACAGAGAAGTGTAAACTCCAAGGTAGACTTGATTCTTTATTGCCAGATACCAGGCAGAAATTTGTTTAGCAAAAAAAAGGTAAAATGATGATCAAAATGTTGTGTTGGAACTTTTCATCCATGCTTTGGAAAAGTTGATTATAAAAAGAGCAATGTATACGAGAGTCACATCCTCGTTCGCAAAGCAATCTAAAAAGAGTTGAACTTTTCCAAACTGGCGGCTAGCTTTGAGAATCTTGGCTGTTAGTTTCAATTCGTACTCTTAAAAAAAGCCCAGACAAACAAACAAAAAGAATTATCTAAAAATTACTATCTTACTAATACTTTATGGACTCTTTCAGTTATTAACCAAAACATTATTTCAGCTAATAATTATTTTAATGGGAGTCTAAACTTGATACCTGATAGCCAACATTAACATTTTATTCTAGATACATTGTTTATAGTGTGATCTCTTGCTTAGAGGCCATTGTTTCAGTTACATTCAACCAGCTGCATGTTGGAGCTTCAAGAGCTACAAAGGCAAACAGCCTCCAGGCAAATATTTCAATTTCCTTTGACCCAAAAATGCATTCTGTAGGACTTGTTCCAAGAAAATTGCCAAGGACTTCAGGACCAAAGACATTCTAAATAAGTTCTACAGGATGGGTGCAGCAGCATTATACCAGGTCTATCACTGCAAACAAGCTTGTGGGTGTGTGAACCACAGTTGTACTGCCAGTATGATTTAGAAAATATGATACTATAAGAGTATGCAAACAGAGGACAAAAGGATTTAATCTACATTCCTTGAATAAGTCACAGCATAATAAAATCCTATACTGCCTCACCAGAGGACGGAAAGAAATAGAGTCAAGATTGAAATTGTAGATTTTTTTTCATCCACTACTTTAAAAGGGTCTTTTCACACTCCTGAACAATCTATAAGCACACACATGCTTATACACAAGTATTATCTAAGAGATGGCAGTGACTAAAGTCAGCAAAAAGAAAACATTTTGATTCCTTTAGGATTCAGATTAGGAAAATATTTCCTCTTGACTTGATATCTGAAAAAGCAATGTTTTCTACAAATGTTTAAGATTTATCATCTATCGAAGATCTTATATTATTTCCATGTAAATTGCCTTTAGCTACTATGTTAGTTATTCTACTAGTGATGGTGCAGTATTTGGAAGTAGGAATAACCTACCGAAAAAAAAGAAACCAACTTTTTTTTTGGTCTAAAAGTTCAGCCATCTTAAATTTTCACTAGAAAAATGAAAAAACACTTCAGCATGCACAAAGGTGATACAAAACAAATGTTGCAGTTTTGATTCAGTAACACATTTATCTAAACAGATTACTCTTTGGTTTAAAATTACGCTCATGTTAAAGTGCATTGCTGAACTTGAGCATTTAGGATGTTTTTCTTTCTTAAAACATTGATTGTTGGAGAACAGGGCATGTCATCAAGATGATATTACAATTTGATATTTCAGTAGAAGCCACCTACTTTATGAGATGAAAAAATACTAAGATAAAACAGAAATGAAAATTAGGGTAACTGATTTACGTTGTGTAATCTCTCACCAATGAGGCCATGTGAAATAATCTACATAAGACCCCATTCTGACTAATACGACAACCTCTTCTGGAACATCTTCAGTATTTCCCTAGCAATTTTGAGTGCCCAGCAACACCCCAAAACACATTGTTCTGTGGTATCACAATTACCAACAGTCTTAATGAAACACTTGTAAATCCCTATGATTACAGAGGTGGAAAAAAACTCACTGGTTCATTCATTTCATCCTGCAGTCAGTGCAAGAAGCAATACCCTAGAGAAGTATCATATATTAGTTCCTACTCTAGCTCCATTTGTTGCAAAAAAAAGTGAAATAAAGCAGATTAATGACCATAAATGTTTCAACTTATTTCCATTCTCAAGATGACAGAATGTTCCAGGGGAATTTTACAGGGATTAAATATGCAGCATGTAAGTATCTGTAACATGAATTTAGTGACAGGGACATTGTAAACCATGCAGGTGGGCTAAGGATTCAGCGCAGATCTGCATTTCCTGCTTGGTAGATGAGATCTGTTGACTGGCTGTTTGGTGGAGTCCAGCTGGAAGAGAGTGATCAAGTGATATGAAGTCTCAAGCTTCTCTTGTGCCTGACCTTTCAGAAAGACCCACTCTAGCATTCAAACGAAAGACTTGAGCTTTTCTGATGGCGCAACTTAATGAGGAAATGCCTGATGGACTAACTTTATTTCCCTTCGCAGCAACCTCCTCATCCTCCCACTCTGTTTTCAAAGCCACAAAAACATCCCTGTGGCAATCCAATCATTACTATCAGGAGAAAACACTGAGTGCATCTTGATCTTTCTTCTAGCATTACATAGCAGCTGGAAATAAATTCGCACAGTATGAGCAGTCATTCTGCAGGATCAACCTTGCTTTCAGCATATCATTTGTTTCTAAATTTTACTGTCTGTTTGAATCAGATTATAGAGTCAGATTCTTCCATGTATTTGCATAAAGCAAAGAGTATTCTGTTAGTACTAAAGAAGGAATGATTAAGTAGTATTAATGAATACGTGCTGTAAGGCTTTTTTAAAGTCAACCATGAGATTTCTATAGCAGCAACATATTCCCCATTAGATGACTTTGATAAACTAAGAGTGTTCAGTTTAGTTTCTGAAATTTACCAGTAAGTCCTTTTGATACTATAACACATGCCACTTAATTATGCCAAGAATATTACAGTTGAAGCTATGTACATAATTTTATCTAATTACAACTACATAGAAGTAGACACAAGAAAGGACCCTTACATAAGGAAGGTCTGTTGTCTGCAATATGCAAATCTTTGAAATGGCATCTACTTTTTCTAACACTGTTCATTAGGACATATCTCTTGGTGATCATTTCTTCTAATCAAACTGATATCACTTAACCAGACTGTGTGATGACAACTGTCACCAGTATCTGAAAGTCAGTCCTTCCCAAAACTTGACATATTTGACAAGAAAATAAATGCTGACAGTACCCAAAACCAGTTGAGTTTATCACTCTTCTTTATTGTAATCAGCTACATGGCATGTCATCACACTTCCCCATTCTTTCTGTGTGACAGAACTAGTGGTCTTGTTTTCAAATCTCTCTGATATCCATCAATATCCAATTTACATGAGCTATTAAGAGGACAGCTTCTTGACATTATGGTAATTGCTGCTTTAGAAAGATGTTAGATTGATGACCTCACTTAGAAGCTAAAAAGAAAGAGACAAAGATGATCCTACAAAACAATTCCTTATGTAAAATCAAAATTAATCTAACAGAATCCTAAAATGACTAACTGTAATTGGTACATAATAAAGTGTGGGTATAGTGGGGATGTAAGGAGAGAGTAATGCTAGAGAAGCTGTGATTTCTCCACTTATACCACCCCTAAAACAATGCAGTAGCTCTCATACAGCTTCAGTTTCTAGACAATAGGACACGGAATTAAACTATATCTTGGAGAAAAAAGTAGCAGGGAACAGTTGAGGAAGCTGAATTAAAATTGGGTTTTTCTCCACGATTTAAAGTTGGCATGCATTTACAGATTTGAAATTTGTGTAAACATTTATGCCTGAGGAAAACAGATTTTTAAGAGGTAAAACAACGTCCTGCTTTGAGGGCAACTATGAGTATGCCTATATTTGAGTGTGTACATGACTGCAGGTACAGATGCAGGACAAACTCCTACCTAAGAAATCCTCCAGTGCACTAAATAGAGGACATTCACAGTGTATGTCTACATGTCAACACTGTTGATATTCTTAAAAGTAGCAGTAAATGAAATTAAACTCGACACTATAGTAGAATGCTACAATAAAAACAAAAAAATCACCAGTTAACACTATTCTTGCAATTATTAATAGATTAGAAGAAAAAAAAAATAATTCCAAGGACTATATCAGATTCATAAAAACAATTAAAAACACTTAACCACAAGCATATGTATTTTCTAACATCAGGGCCTAACGAGAAGGAATAAAGTATCCTGAAAATAAAGAAATGGAAATGTTTCTGATACCTAATACTGACACGCATGCTCTTTAGTATTTGTTCTTTGTGTAGACTACTAATTCAAAGTATGTGCATTATAAATTGCCTTGTGCTAGTCTGTAGTAGAGGCTGTGCTTTAGGAAATGTTTGTGTCAAGTCAAATACTAAACAGGAGAGGAAATTCACCTTCAGAGGAGGGCGATTGTTTGCTCACAGACAGAGGAATTGGGATTATATTTCAATTGTCTTCCAGAAATGTCACTTAACTCAAATAACCAAATTCCCATTCTATTCCTCCCCAGAATGAGCCAAAAACCCCAAACAGAAGAAGGATCATAATTTTTGAACAAACTCTCCTTTAATCCCCAAATAAACAACTACAGGCAAGAGTTACATAATTACTGTGTATGTGGTTGGCCTTCAAATTCTGGTACAAGCCTGTGGGACCTCTTTTTCTTTTTAAACATAGCAAACTAGAGCTGGATAATTTGCTCAAATTCTGATGATCCCCAGAGGTGAACAACAACAGAAACTTTGAAATTCCACTTGAGAAGAAATCCTGAAAAGCTGTTATTTCAAGAGAATACAAATGCTCTGCTGTCTTTTTAGTAATAAAGAACAATTCCTCCAGGTGCTCCAAGACAGTAAAGGGCACTCCCCAAGGAGGAAGTGGGAAGTTACATGTCTGCGAATTCCAGCTCCAGCCATTCTCTCTGCTCTGCCCTGCGTCAGCTAAGTTTTGTTGAATCTGGATAATTTCTGTAAAACATTTTGCTTTCTGTGAATCATTATTTCTTAAAGAACACACATTTCATTGGGAAATTCCTGTTCTCCTTTGCTGAAGACTGAGCTAACTTTTTTTAGATAAACATGGTGAGAAGTAGGGGAAAGTTCAGCAAAGAATCCTTAAATCTTACAACAAAAGGAGCAGTAAAGCTGTTTTCATGTTGACCCAAGATTAGGGTACATTTTTAAGGCAACAACTGCAAAGAGAAGTTCTCAACTCCAAAAAACAGAGGTAGTGTCATGTTTGCATTAGAATCTTAATTAAGGAGATTTTAGCTTGGTGAATCACTGATTTTGCTTAAATTATTTCAAAGCAGGTTAACTATGCTCTTGAAAAAATCCAAACAAATACTTCATTGATTTGCAGTCAGTTTCCTTATATAGTTGTTACTAATTTGGATTAAAAATTGTAATCTACATTGTGTAAGATTAATGAATATCATGAAATTTTTAACAAAAGAAACTTATTAAAAATCTAATGATGATGTTTCTTTGGCAACCAAAGGGAATTTCAGTCAGAGATGAGAAGAAGGATAAATTGGATTTACTGGACTTCCTTTTTTTTTTCCCCCCTTTCAAATCATCTGCTTCCTTTCTGTAATATAAAACATTACATCTACATCTAACATCTCTCTCTGTATACTGTCTACTGTAATACTGAATTATAATTTTCCTAGAACAAATACATAACTCCAGGGAAGTTATAGCAACTGAGATCAGACAACAAAAGTCCTGAAAGCCCCCCCATGCATTTAGGTTACACTGAATGTTTTCTTACACCTTTCCCTAGCAACCTCAACACCACACCAGTAACAGTACTCCAAGCTTTATAATCATTTGTCCTGACTTGCCTATAATATGGTGAGTTTATTTCATTCTTTGTTCTCAAACATACTGATCCAAATTCTGATCTCATGTAACTTGACTTACTGTCTCCACAAGTCTCCTTTATACTGGTGTAAAATCCAAAGCTTCTCTAGCACCTAAATATAAAGCCAGGAATGTCTGACCTATTCCACTTGTTCTACTGATGCCTTTCACAAAAATAAAAATATGTTAAAACTGTGCCAGCAAAATTCTTAGTGTATTCACAGGTATAGAGACAAAAATGTCAGTTTTCCAGTATAGACTATGCCAGTTAGTATAATGGTAAAATTAAATAAATATATTTTAAACAATATACAGGCAAAAGTACTCTTCTGCTGGTAAAACTGTCCATCTGCTTCAGTTACATACTCCAGCTTCCTAATAAAGGTGAGATACAAATTTCAGATCAATAAACTACAGAAGGAAAATGTCTTAGGTCAATGAGGGCGAACAACAGAGGATTGTGAATTCAGTGAGTAGCGAGTGTGGCCAGCACCTCTCAAGTCTGAAGTAATAATGGGAAAGCTCTGCAGCATGTCACCTTGTTATATTAAAAAAATCAGTGTCATAGCTTCTGTTTTCACCATAGACTAAAATACAGGAAGCATCTGCATTGAAGAGGAACGAAGCATGAGGACTATTGGATTATCCTGCAGAACACTATCCAGGAAAGCAGACGTTTCAAAATTAAAGTATAAGACTACATTAATAAATACAGATATTTAACAAAATTTCTGAATATAATGTAGGAATATAAACTTAGTGACATAATTTCTTTAAATCCATTTAAAGAAGTGGTGCAAACCTCTCAGGCAGGAGTATGTTGTTACTACCATCAATTCTATTTATGTGAGATATCCAACATTCCTATTCTTTGAGTTTCACCCTGATCTAAGGTACAGTTAATCTAAAATAGCTCCATTTTCACTGGTACTATTCAGATCACAGTCTGTTTCTTACTTTTGTACTCACTTTATAAAGGACACTATTTCTCAGTGCTTGCACACTAAAACACAGCAAACAATTTGAAAATTCATAAAAATCACAGTTAAGAATGGATTTTGGTTGAAGTCCATTCTATTTCTGCAAATCAAAAGCATTATTTTCCAGTCACTCTTGAAGATTTTTGTGGAAAGTTTCCATGTCACCAATACTTAATTCACAGCCATAATGTTTTCTGCTGGTAAAACTAGAATATCCACTTGCTGAGCAAAACTTACACATTGACACAGCCTGCAAAATAATCTTTTCTGTGTGCTGTTTGCTTTTCAAAATGTCTGAATGCAGGTCTTTGTGCATTTAAATAAGTACACTCTACAGCTATTTCTGAGGAGAACCAAAAGTGGAAATATATTTCCCAGAGTAAGGAATCCAAAAAGAGACTGAATTATCTAATCCTTTTACAAGATGGGGAATTAAGCCATTCTTATAGCAATCTTTTATCTGCTGCTGGCTTCAAACCATTATCTCACAGGAGAAAAATTACAGTCTTTGTCAGTCTTTTCAGACTTAACAGTCTTTCTTCCCCTGTGAACCATTTTTTCTAGGACTTGTGAAAGAGTTTTGTGTGTGTGTGTGCACGTGTGTCTGTTAAGAGCTATATTAAACTGTTATCCAGAGCCTCAAATTATGACCAACAAGCTTCCCCAAGCTCATGATCTGGCTTCCTCCCTATATCATTTGCATCCAGAAGCAACTGCTGTTGCTGATATACATCACAGTATAGCACCAAACAGAAAGAATCTATAAATATTGCAATAAAGAATTAACTTGCAAAGCACACATCAAAGAGAACAAGGGAAAAGAAGGAGGAAAGGCTTGGGAAAGCACTTGTCTTTTTAAATTATTGAGGGGGTTAAACGCGTTTTGTAGGGGAAAACAGAAAGAGGTGTCTTGACAAGATCTACAAAGGAAGGACACAATGAAACGGATGCTAGCCTCTTAAATTGAGAGACAGTACAGGACATTTTCAGGACTAGACAAAATAATATTAATTTCATTTTCAAATATGCTCCCACTGCTTTCATTATTACAAATCAAGACTGGTACGTTCAAAAGACCTAAAAAATCCTTTAAGTCTACTCTTCTTAGAATTTCTCAAGCATTTTTAAATGTTTACAAGCATGCCAATCTCCTTATACCAGTTCTATCTTTTTATAACCAGCTTGAGATTAAAAAATATAGCTACTGTTGAACAATAGTTCTTAGAAAAGATAATCTAGTGACACATCATTAATTTACAGCATCTTATACTGTATTCTTCATTCATAACCAAAACCGGATACTAATTCCCTATCAGTAAAGTTACAGTAAGGCTATCTTCAGATCCACCTGGCGCACTAAGTGCCACATTTCCAAAACCAGTCCTATCACGAGAACAATATGTTAGTATGTATGTATAAGATGCAGTTCACATGCAAATTTTATGTACCTAGGGCACATGTTTCACGTATAAGCCTATTTTCATTAACATGAAAACACTTACCTTTCATCAGAGTTCTTCCATTTCTCTTATGCTGATTGACAGTTAAGTCAAAAACAAGCCTACCCCACACATGCAGTCTTCAAGGAAATAAAATAGCTGTTAAATCAAACTCTGAGGGAAATGCTTTGTCTCTGAAATTACTGCATAATGCAAGGACGCAGACACACAGTGTTCCTTCTAAAGAGATACTTGCCTCATCTGAAAATACTGGTTTCTTCACAGCTTACATAATTTTTTAGAACAGATGGTGTTTTTATCATCACAGTATTTTGTAGAACTTCTGATAGGTCTGAAATTATTGTTTGGTGGATTTATCCAGTGGGAAAATCTGGTATAAAAGAGGCAAGAAAGAAGTCTGATCCTCCTGGGATTTCTGTCTCAGCACTTGATATAAATCTCTTGTCTTATATTGTTCCTTTTTGATGACACAGTTAAGATTTTGAAAATAGAGAGACCTTGGCCAATCTTAAAACACACATTCACTGGGAGTTTGCCATAAAACTAATTAAGGTTTGGGATTAAAAATTATAATATCTTGTGTATTTTAGAGGTCAAACTTAGATCCATGAACTCAAAAAAAATCATTTGAAATCACACAGATACTATCTATTTTGCATATTGTAAGATGTTAAAATCAACACGAGTCAGTGAAAGAAGAGGGAAGCCAGTGTTTGACAACTTAGCAAATCAACCTAACTCTTAAAAATTAATTTATGTTCTCTGTCTCTGACAACCACTAGGAACAGTAAAAACATTTTCTGAATTATTTCTTTCTTTAGTGTTTTCCTATTTTTTTGAAAGAACAAGTAAGATACCAAAAATGGCACACCACTCCAGAAAAGAAAAGATAAAGTGATTTATGTTAGCTGGATTTATCACTCACCAAATCAAGAGAAGACAATGAAGACACTATTGTGGTTATTCATGCATCAAAGCTGGGCAAATTAATCACTGCCCAGATTCAACTCAGCCAAAAAGCTAAATGAAAATTTTTTTACTAATTTTTTTTGCCACAACTTTTTCTTTTCTTGTAATTATTTTCATTTTTCCACATTGTAAGAAGTTCTAAGTAGCAGAAGAAAAAATATAAGTTTTCTCCACAATTTTCCAAAGTGAAAGGAAATTTTTTAAAGTTATAAAGCACTACTACAGAGGATTTAATTTGCTTGTTTGCCACTCTTAAAAGGAAAAAGATGCAAATAAAACACCTGGTTTAGGACAAAGTCTGTGAAACTAGCACAAACAAACATAAGGAAAATTCAGCTCTTTGAAACAAGAGGTCCAATAAAACTAAGGTTACAAAAAAGAAAATAAAGGAAAAAAGAATGAAAAATAGTGACACAAGTAATCTGGAATGTTTAGTACTTTCTCCTCTGTAAGAATAGCCACTTAGAAATAGTACACAGACAGAAAGCTAATATGAAATGCAAGACGGATAAGAAAAAAATATGTAATCAAAAGGTCTGGTAACATTTGAAGACAACCTTCGTAACATTCTGTGCATCAACTCCAATCAGAGAACCTTTCCCCCAAAATTATTTCTGTACCAACCACTTTAATTTGGAAACAGTTTTCTCCCTTGGTACTTTGAAGTCATTTGTTCCCGAATTTCAGGAATATTAACAAACCAGAAATTTCTGCCAGGAACTGAGTCACTAAGCTGGCCTTACCACTACTGGGCAGACATACAGAAACTATTCTTTATGCAAATACATGCACCAAACCATACATATACCTGTATCCATTCCCCAGTATTACATCACAGCGTACAAAGCCAAACCAGGGATTATATGGAGGATTTGAGAAGTTATTCTTTCTGACACATTATTGATTAATTGGAAATATAAATTGTATGACATATCATCCTGTTTCCTGCTTTTCTGCTGCATGATTAGACAGAAATTAGCTGTTCCCTTTAAAATATTACATGTTTCAAAGGTATTTCCACATGGAAAAAGACTAAAAACTTTTATAAAACTCACAAATAAGCAAAATACAAATCCTAGGGTGTTCTTTGTTACATTTATGTGTAAAAGGCTACACTCTAGACAAATCAAACCCCATTTAAATGTACAAAAGGACAAATGTACCTAAAATTCACCATGGAGAATAAAACTAATAGGGGAAAAGGGGTCATAATGATTCAAAATCAAGCGGTCAATATAAAACAGCAAAAATGGAACTTAGTGGGGAACATAATAAAAGATTCAGATGCAAGTCATCTGGATGCTCTGCACCTTCTGCTTTGGCAGAATTCTCACTATGTATTTATTTACACAGACCTTTGGGGAGTAGCAGAGAAAGCTACTTTGAAAAAGAGGAATCAAAACTATGGGTCAGGTCTAAAGAGGAAATGGAATATTAAGTTTTCCAAATAGATATATCGTGCTATTGCATGATTTTGATATCAGAAATTACAATTTATTCTCCTGAAATCCCAATTTCTAATCATATGCATTCCAGGATCCACCATTTATAGGTTACTTCCCACAAAGCATTAAATCAGGAAGGAAGTTGAAGTCTATAAAGAAAAACAGGGATTTAAAGACATCCTTTGAAGTCACATGCACAGTGCTCTACTAAGTCTGTTAGGAATAGATAATTTTATATTCCCAGTGATTACTTCTATTTAATTCCATCACCTCTTGGTTAATATTAACACTGCAGTTAAAGGGATGATTATAGTTCGTGTAAACATACCTGAACCACCTATAAATACATGAATCACCTTTAAATTAGTATCTGCACATGCTATCACTGAATAGTTTTGACAATTCATGTAACAGCTAAGGAATTTTTGCAGAAATCTTCCTGACAGATTTCAATGTAGGCATAGCCTGTTATCATCTCACCCAAACACGAAGTGCTGTTGCATATGCTCAGGATAAGGGAAAAACAGTCCATGGAGTTTTGATGTCTTTTAGTCCCACATGCATTTCCAAGGTACTACTCCTTTTAGAGTGACTCACACCAAAATGGCTCAGCCTGGGAAAGAAAACTTCACACTCAGACTTGAACAGCAGTCCGCTGAAAACAGAGCAGAACCATCTACAGTGCTGGCTTGGTCTAATTTGGCAGAACATAAACCTAGACCGTCTGTTAAAAACCACACCAGCCAGCAAACTCTGTATACCCCCTTCTTCCAGGATCTATGGCACCTGTATGCGATGTCAGAGGTTGCTCCTCTTTACCTGATCAGACTCTATCCCAGTGTTGCATGGTGCAGCATCCATTCCTTGACACCTTCCCATCCCCAGCTGGGTAGTTAGTCTGGAATTACATGCCTGGACAAGATAGGAGAACCCATCTCATTTCAAAAGACAAGTCAGCCACCCCACTGGTTTCTGTGCAGGGAACACAATGACAATGAGAGCAGGCTAGCCATAAACAATAAGGAAGGGATCTAGTGCACAGCTGAAGTTGAGGAAGCTCAGTAGGCTTCCTTCCTTCACTTGAGGCAATCTTCCAGGAGCCCATTATCTTTAACTGCTTTTTAAATATAGTAGTTTGTGAGCATTTATGCTCTTCCTCACAGGGCTCATTAATTTCATTAATTTTTCTTTGCTGTCTGCAGTTTCAGTAGTGTTGTCTGTGGACAATACATACAGGAACATGGCTTGTTTAACAGCAGTTTTTTCTCTGTTTACAGACATCAGCTCTTCTGCTTTTGATAGTTAAATGAGATCCACTTGTCAAGCTTTAGACACTATTTTCTGCACAGCTCATTATTAAATTTTCCACCAAATGCTTCTTAATGCTTCAAGTCTCATTAGTATTGTTATAGCTTTGTGATACTCAGATAAAGCATCTCCATACAAATTCTTACTCTGCAAGAATCTAAAATGGTTGAAGCTAGATTAATACCAGAGAATTCCCCAAACAACCAATTAATTCCTGTTCTTTTCTAGAGACATATATCATGACCAATTCAGACAACAGTCCTATTCTTTCCACTGTTATTCTGCAATTTATGACAAATTATAGCTTGTTCCTTCAATTCTCTTGTCTCCTCCCCCACACATTCGTGGTCCTCATGGCTCTATGTCATGGAGGTCTGCTTAAAAGCCCATTGGTGTATTTCAAAAAAACCTACATGTGATTCTTAACTTTCACATAGTACTATGTAGTTTATATGACTATGCCCCAAGTATGTATGGAAGTGGCGGAGACCACACCATAGAAAACCAAACTTACTAAAATATTGTAAAAATTTAGATGGTTAAAGAAAAGTTAACTGGCCCTGGTAAATAAGCAAGCTAAACTGAAGATTGTTTGGAGGACAAAACGTCTTAAAGGAGTCAAAGATACAGATGATGAGCAGGGCAACAATGAAGATTTCACAGGCACAGCAAACTGACATGAGAACTTCTGAGTATTTTTTCCAAACTAAGTTTTCAGAGAGCATCTGTAAATGGTAGCATGCACAGAGTATCTCATTTATTCTACATTAGGAGCTCAAGCACACAAGTTACTATATCTGAACTGTACTCCACATCCCAATGGTGATGGTTAGAAAAGCCACACTTTTTAAATGTACAGATGTACTTTGTTTGTTTATACCTATATATATATGATTCCTCTCATATGTTAAAAGGCCTTAGGACATTGTGCTTTTGCTCTAGCTAATCTTAAAATATTAACTAAAATATTGCATCTCAGACCTACATTTGTATGCGACTAGTGCTCCTTCCCAACATTCTTGTTCAGAAGCCTTCAAGCTTGTGGCACAGTATGTTTTCTATAATCCCATTTCTTTTATAATCACATGCAACCCCTTTTTTGTATTCTATTGATGTTAAGAAGAATGAATGCAGCCCTTGCGCTATTAAAAACAAAAAGCTTCTTACTTCTAGGAATGCATTGGCAAGACTCCACAAGAACAAGATTTAACTTTTGAGCATGGCAGTGGGCATACAAGGCTAATGGGTGGTCCTTACCAAAAAAAAAAGAAAAAAGAAAAACCTTTAAAATTCATTCAGCAGTACGTTAATATTATCTTATACCTCATGCCTGATTAAATTCTTGCAAAACATTCAATGTGCAAGTCACAATACATGAAAAAATATGGAAGTGTTGTTTGGCTTTTACAAATTGTCATTTAGATCTTTATTTAAGCCATATGAGTTTTGCTTATGTGTGAGGGTGTCTTATGATTCATTGGCCAACCCTGAAATTCATTTGTTTTGCCTGTATCTGAGAAAGGATTCACAAAATCGTGTTATAGAGTGAGACAGTCTATTCTCTAAGTCAGTCAGACTAATTGTGCTCTTAGATGAAGAAGGAATTTTTATCATAATAATTTTGCTCAAAGGCAAATCCAGATCAATTGTACTAAAAATGTCTTCACTAATTTTCTGGACTAAATAGCAAAGAGCAAACCTTCCAAATACAGGTTTTTTGGTAGCCTTTTTTTCTGTATCTATAAACCTTGTTTTGTTTCACCTTGTGAATGATGTCACCCCTTTATTTAGATGACTTAATATGCTGCTTAACTTGCACTGTAGTCCAAGAGCAGCTATGGGAATAACATTGTTCTGTAGCTACTTTCCCATTTGAAAAACCTCTTAAAGCTGTTATCCATCTGCATTTCGCTCATCGTGTGTGAAACATCTATACAGAAAACAGTAAGCTCTCTGTTTCTTACAGCTATATTCCAGTCTACAAACCAATTTATACTCCAGGAGAATTAACCCCTCCTTTTATTTCTCTTTCTCTCTGATTTTTGGGGTTTTTTTTGTTTGGTTGGTTTTGGGGGGATGTTTTTAGGTTTTTTAATCATAAACTGTAGAAACCAACTTTGTGTGTTAGCTTGAAAAAATCCTCCCATCTTTACCTCCTAGATGACTGGGTGGAGAACTTTACCTTTTATTAAAACTACTGACCTGGACTGTGATAACTCTTATCTATCTATTACTTGAAGATGACTGGTGCAAGTATCAGCATTGAAGGTTAGGTAACAGTTTCTAAAAAAAAAAACCAAAACCAAAACAAAACAAAAAAAACCCCAAAACTTAAAAATTGGGGGTTTTATTCTAGTTCAGATTATGTCCATTCTCTGTCTCATTTCTTATGATTCACGAAAAAGCTCTTACTTTTGTCTAAGATTCTTCAGGCGATTGCAAGCTTTCCCCCACAATATAAACTGGATTTAATTTGCCTTGTAACAAAGTAGATTTTTATCTCTAACTATAGTCACTCCCATTTGGCATTCTTTTTTAAGATCTTCCTCTGACACTGTGTTAAAAACTGCTTCAGAAATGGAATAGGGGAGTTCAAGGGGAAGAACTATTACTGTGCAGAGTAACAGCCTAGTGACAGTCAGAGAAAACCAGCTACACAGGACATTTAATACTAGCTTGAACTAAATGCCAGTTATTAGCAAAGGAGTAAGTCTGTACTGACAAAGAAAGAGGGAACCAGAAGCTGCTAGTATTGTCTTCCTATTATTACATTCTAGAATCTGGATCCTGGTTTTCTCATGTATTTGTGTGGTACAAAGAGAAGGAGCTAAATTGGAGCTAAATGAAGTCTGATGAGTAATCTCAGCATGGGGGAAACAGTTGGTTCAGTCCATTCTTCTCACAACTCATTGTACTCCCATGTTTAGCCCACTTGTAGGAAGCTATAGAAGCCACAGAACAGATAAGACATATTGCTGCACTGTACGCTACTGTAGGTGCTCTCAGTTGGCATACAGAATTAAACCAGCACTCCTCCCAGGCTAAAATAACCTACTCATAGCCACAGACCTGTTCTCTCTAATTCTCAAATAATAAGGGAACTCTAATAATCTAGGGCAAGAAAATGTAATCCTAGTAGCAGGAGGGTCTAAAATTTACACACTATTTTAATCAAGAAGTAGGTTGGAACTTCAAGAAGACTCCTTTCCAGGTGAGACCCCAAAATTAAGCCAAATTAAGTTAAAACTAGTATTGAGGAACTCCTTCAATTCTTTAAATAAATCCCTCTCAGAAGAGCCCCAACATGTCCAAGGAAGTGAGGAACATTCTGGAGGAGGTATCATAGAAAGTAAAATGACTGGAGAGTAATCAGAGCAGAGCATTTTTAAAAAAATACAGCAAGGTGAAAGAACTACATTATGCAAATGCAAGAGTAAAATTAATTTTTCTGTCTGAGACATGAAGCATGTTTCCTAACATTTGAAACTCCACCAATCAAATTTCAGGTAAAAGTCATATTCCTCCTACAGACAGCCAAAATACCTTCAGCAAACCTGATTTGGTAATCTGATTTGACAAGTTCTATTATCTACAGAACACTCACTGCAATTAATAGCTCCATTCATTTCAAATCACTTTATACAACCAAAAAACGGGTAAAATTAAGAGAAAAGACACCTGTTTAAATTGTAACCAGAAGTATGCATAACAACTTATACTGACTTCTTTTTCAATTGTATTCAAATGTGCCTACAATCGAATCCCATAGTATTTATATATAAACTGTACAGCACACAAGACTACTTAGAGAATATGACAAAATAAAAAAATAATTTCTAAACCAGATAAATATACTAATAGGTTCTGTATTATGACCTTACACTAAATAGTAGGCTTTCTCATAACAATGGAGATAAATGTCAACACTGAGAAACTTTCATAGAGATGACCCAAATACTCAGGGCTGTGATTTTATAGCATGGTATTTTCAATGGCTATATCACTAGCAGAAAATTGAATTGCTTGGAACCAAACACAAAAAAACCCCCCTGTCTTCATGTTCTTGACGCCACTTGCTTCATGCAACTCTCTCTACCCACTACTTCAGCTGCTGCAAGAAAGCACTGGACAAACCCACTGTGGGGGTATCAAAAGAGACAGCTAATCGCACTTGAAGTAAGAGAGGAAAGGTGTCCTCAGACTCAGTACGAAGGAAGGAACGCTCCAACAGAATAGACAGACTTCATCATCTTGAAGAAAAAATGACAGTTTCATCACTACTGAATACAACAGCAATACCCATTTCTCTCTTTTGACTTTGCTTGCTACTGATGAGATGGAGTATTTTTTTTAATTCCTCCAAAGTTTAAAGAAACTGCTAAACTGCAACAAGAGTGAAAAGAACCACATGTATCATCCAGTTGCTCACCAACTTCATTAAACAGGACAGGCAATGAAATGAAGGTATATAGGGAAAATAAAGCACTGCTTTGCATTCTCTGATAAGTGAAATAAGGAAATGGGATTTTATGAGATCTTTCTCTCACAACTCATATTTTAGACTGCAGAGTCATATAGTACAGCCAGTTACAGGAGAATAGCAACAGCCAAGGTTGCTAGGTTTAGCTCAAGATCTAAACCGTTTGTTCCCTGGTGTGCAGGATTAAGAGAATATATAGTATGTTGGCACCTGCTGTTAGCGGCTACTTTAGAGAATTTAAAATTTAATTAACCTTCATAGTAATCCATACAAGATTTTATGTAAATTCAAAAAGATCATGTAGAAAATTTAACATTTCTATTTTCCTTACCTTTCTACTTGTTAATCCATGGACAACCGATGCCAGTTGAAAAAAGGTGCCACACTTTCATGTACCTAATTGTTTGGCAACATTTTACAACATAAACAATTTGTTTCTAGTGAATTGGGAAGAATCCCTTAACTGGCATGTTTGCTCTTTTTTTAAAACATAAGGCCACACTGCTGACAGCAAAACTCTAGAATTATGAGGCCATCCAGTCACTGCTGCTCTGACAGTACTGTGAGTTCTCTGAGGCTCCACAATCCTGCTAAAGAGATGCTATTGCATGGGTGATTCAGTATGCCTGTAGTTATGCTCTCAGAGCATCAGAAAATGTTCTGAAGCCCCTCTTCCTACATAAGTGCCTTTTAAAAGTAGTAATTTACAAGCAAAATGGGAAAAAAGTAGAAACGTAGGGTGGCATATGGCCAAACTTTTGACTTAATTTCACCACAGGTTGCTTTTTATTTACAAGCGGCTAATCCCCTCTCAAACTACACAATAGAGCAGCCATTGGCAAAGGCAGGCAGATAAAATTGGCATGCCTCTGTATTGTTCTTGCTAATCTGAACCATTAACAGAAGGGTGAGAAGGCTAGTTTTGTCATTTAAACAGGCTTAAATCCTTTCTCCAAATGAGCTTTTGTCTACATAGAAGAATGCATCTAGGAAATTTAAGGGGTTTCTGTTAGTGTTGCATTTTCATGTCGACTTGGCTACAGGAATAACAACCTGTTTATTTGGCCCTCATACTGTAAATGCAAGAATTATTTCCAGCTGTCAAAACCAAAAGGGGTTCAACCTGATTAAATTATTTCTCAGAGGTGAAACAGGATGAGATTATAAAGTGCTAAGAAACAACTATTTGAAATCCTGAACTGCACCTGTGCAACTAAATCTCCATTTATACAGGTGCTTTTCAAATTGGATTTGAACCTTTAAATTCCCTGATTCATCTCCTGAAAAACCACAGAAGCTCAAATAACTAATGAAATTCAGAGACAGAAAGGCTTAAAATAGTTTCAAGCTGTGAAGTAAGGCCTAAGACTAACTATGTTCTTTGATTCATTGTTGATGTGACATATCAAGCATAAATATAAGTTGCACAACCCAAATGCCAGAGGTGATAGGGTAGCCAGTAATTATTTTTTCCTTTAGCATAGGAGAGGTCATCACCCGGCCCATAAGCACAATACATAGATGAAAACCTGGGCAAAATAAAGTATTAGTTAGCATGATCTGGTTTTGTTTTGCTCTTTACCTGGCACATCTTGCGCAGATATTCAGTGTGACCTTTGCTTGAGGCTCAGCCATATGAGCACTTCGAGTTTGATTGAATTTGCTCCCAGAAGACATCACACTTGTTACTCCTTCCATTCTTAGATCATCAAGATCCTCTGCAACAAGACAGAAGGACTGGATGAACACACAATTAAATTTTGTAGCAATAAAGGTGCTTCACCTGTAGAATCACTAAAAAATGGAACAACTCAAAAATCAGGAAGAAAACACAGTTACTTGTATAATTATAGTAAAAAACTTTTGAGAGGATTTCTATTTATATGTATTATCTCCCTGTTACAAGAGGTTCCTTGAAAAATATTTAGTATAATTTCCACTTCAAACACTGCTGCATATTTTTTCAATCTTTATTCCTCCAATTCACTTATAAAAAACTCGTCATCAAGAGATGCTGTCCAATAGCTCCATTTGAGTGCATGCTCCTCCTCTGATTTCTTTCATTGTCTGTTCACTTAGCAATGAAGAAATACTGCTAAAATAAAAGTGCTCTGTTAAACCCAGAAAATGTGAAATGGATATATATATCACATTGAAAGAGACCATAATGTGCATACTTATACCCACCATATTGCTGTAGTATTTGGGCAACTCATAATAGTAACTGAATTTTCTACTACTGTAAAATCATTCCCATTTTGCAGGAAAACAGCTGAGGCTCTCAGAGAATTTTTTTCCCAAGATCACACTGGAATAGCATAGCTCAGTTAGACTGTAGATTAATTCTCTTGGTTTACAGTCAGGACATTCTTTAGGGATAATCTATATATTTTTTTTCTAACATAAAATAGGCAAGTTCTGTACCCCTAATGTATCAATAAAGCTGAATTTTCAGTTATTTATAATTTGGTTAGATTCTAGCTAAAAGGTAAACAAGCAAAACACTGACTAGCTGCTATTAAACGAGCACCAACCCTACCATGTACTGACTGATGCATGTGTTTTATGGTATATAGTATGTGATCATCTAATTAAAATGTCTTTCAGATAATGTATACACATATATTTTTATATATTTATGTTTACAAAAGAAACCTGATATCAAAGGATCTGAGTGGAGCAGAAAGTGCTTAAAAGCAGACTTTAAATCCCAACAGCAGATGGGGAAAAGTCACAGAGAACTTTAAAATCAGAAGAGGCAACATTCAATTAGAATTTAAAATACACAACTAGTCATCATAGATACACAGTGGAGTACCAGGCTTCTCTTCATACATGAAAAAGTGAGATACAACCCCCCGAATCATTACCTGAAATATTTCTGTTGTCCTCTGTAGTTCACAGACACTACATTTACCACTGTGCTTCAAACTCTGGGCAGTACGGTCAGATTGTCAAGATTATGCCATGTTAACAACACGCTTTTTGGGAGACACCCATTTTAATAAGCAACATGCAAAACCAGCAAGGCTAAACTTAAAGGAAAGTTCTGTGAATAAAGTTCTTGAACTAGATTTTCTAATCTGTAATGTTTTATTTTACCACTTAAGAAAACTCTCCTCCCTCCCAAAATTTGTTGGCTTGGTGGTATAAATTGACAGTTCCACTCATGTTTCTGGCATTGATTTACACCATTTCCACACCTTTCTCTAAATTTCTTCTACGGTTAATATACAAACTAATTCAAAGACTTGGAAGGCTATATGATAAAGAATTATGAAATCAATCATCTATGAGTCATTTCAGAAAAGGTACTACATATGCAGAACACATTATGTATTAAAATAAATACAGTTTAATTGTGCTTTAAAGAGGTGTGAAAAGTTCCATATTTTTTAACAGATGTAAACCACTGGATGGATTACAGTTTAAATGAAATTGAAGCATATGTCTCAGGTTTTTTTTCTCCTAACAGATGTGATTTCTTTGAAAGAGGTTTTCAACTGTTTTCTGCTTGATTAATTTTTGGCGCTCTGATGACTGAGACTGTTCCAACAGAGTGATGACATAGGCTGCCCCCTATCATACCTTTTATATTTCAATCTGTATATCAAAACCATGCATTTTTTCAGTTTTAGTCAACTACCAACATTTTTGTCTTAAAAGAAAATGTAGTGAAGCTTTGTGCAAGGAATGTAGATTTCAGAGGTGCCTGTAGTTGTAGCTAACAGACAAGTAGGCAGAATATTATGCAGTATTGATTTATTGTCACATGCTGTTAGACCAATAGCAGTAATGTGCATGCTAAAATGCAGATTTAAAAAAAAAAAAAAAAAAAAAAACAACAACTAAATCATATATAATTGTTAATTTTTCTCAAGGAATTTTCATTGATCTAATTCAGCATTGGATGGAATTTGTCCATGGCAAGCTACAAAAAAATGTTAATATTCCAACTAGACAGAGAAGTATAACCCCATCTACCAAATCCAAAGAATAACTGCAGCACTTGATTTAACTTTGATTACTGCACTTCTGCCTCAGTATCAAATGATTTCAATTTCTTCTGGATGCCTCAAATTTACAGTGCAGATACTGCACTTCCTTCTCACTAAAGCAACTGGGCTTTGAGAAGCTGCCTGGTTCCCAATAACTTTGCATGGGAATTTCTGAGTTGAGAGCAAGTTTACATGCCATCTGGCAATCTTCCTGATTGACCACATCCATTATTGAAGACCCTTAATTAAAAAACAATAACAATAAATCATACAGTAATTTTAGTACTAAACTCTGTGTGTGTGTATATATTGTTTAACAATTGATGTGTGTTTTGCAGAAGAATATTTGTTCATAAATAGGGATGTTATTAAAATAAATACAAACAAGAAGTGCAATAATGCATTTTAAGAATAAAGGTTTCCAAAGGTTCAGATGTTTCTATGTTACAGTCGGAAAGAATCAGCCTTAGCAGAAAAGGATCTCATTGAGAAGCCAATTCAGTTACAGGGTCTGGAACATTGAATCTTTTCTGTTTCTTTGTATTCTTTGCTAGACAACTAGTGACGATACAGATGAGTGGTTCAGTGATTTTATTGAGCAGCAATGAGGTAATTCACTGAGAAAAGAGAGTAAGAAAAGTCAAGTTGATGACTGCTTATGTGATGGAAGACAAGAATACTGTGAAACTTCTCAAATCCTTAGAAAACTGTTACCTATCTTTGTACAGTGATAGGATGGAAGTTCACATAAATGAAACAATCTCATTTGTGCTAATAAAAGTTTGTTATTTTAATGTATGCCTGTCTACTGTATTTCATTGATTTACTGTTAATTCTCTGTTATGCTCTACCTGAATAGGGTATGTCAAGACCCTACCTCGATCCTATAGCAATTTCCATTAAGTATGTTCTGTGTAGTAAAAAAAACCCTACATATAAAACAAACAGAACACCCTTACATTTTTGTCAAATCAGCAATTCACCAAAATGAATTCACACAGCTGCAATCTTCATGCATTGCCATAATAATAATACACGAAAATACTTAAAAGTGAGATAAAGATCACAAGTGTAATATAGCATACATAGCACAGAACAGATGTTTTCTATATTAATAATAATGCTGCACTAAGCTAAATTCTTTGTGATTTTTTTATAGACAAGTTTCATCAAAAAGGGAAGGGGGAAGAGGGTATCTATTTCAGCTAAACAAGAACATAGCCCAGTAACAAGGTAATGTTTTTAAATAGGTTATTGTACATCCTTTGTTTTGGGGGAGGAAGGGCTAGGGAGAGGAAAAGGAAAGGGGCACTAATGTCAAGTATTTGAAAAACTGTGAAAGATTGCTTAATGTCTTGGGATGAGAGGGTGTGTAATCACCTTCCAAACATCTCCTACAAGACTGGCACACCATTCCCTTTATGGAGAGAGCTCTTCTTAAGCAGAACTCCTATTAAATGCAGTGAGAGTTCAGTTGCACAGAAGACTCATGTAATCAGGTTATGTGCTACATTGTTTGATATGATCCAGTCACTTTTGTCTTCTTTCTCCATTATAAAACATGTTGTAATTTCCCAGGAGTAATTCAAGAAGTATAACGTGCAAAGCTGGAAAAGTCCTGGTTCATCTTTAGAGAGGTTATGACAGCTCAGAGATTATCTATTCAGTCCAATGCTAAGAAAAGCACTAAATATTTTCACGTGAGAGTAAAAAATTCAGATAATGAATTCTGATTTATGTTCTTGCAGGCCACCAGTCAATTCTGATGCACCAGTAAAATAATGCCTCTTTCTCTGAAGCAATGAATTTCTCAAGGCAGTGTTCTTACATCATGATGTATTCCATGTACATAGCATTGATTTGTCAAGGATTGTTGACTCTTAATATGTTCTACTACTCTCATTTTAAAAAAGAACACCAAACCACCCCCCCAAAAATAAGAACAAAATCAACCCAAAACCTCAAACCAACAAAACCCTACTGCCAATAGCATTTCTGCTTGCATTCCAGGAATGTATGCTGCTTTATGTGTCATACTTGTATGTTTCTTACTATGTTAACCAATCCTCTCTGTTTAAGATAAATTCTTTCTTACCAGTATCAAGAGACCCCAATAAAAATCCCACCTTAATTCCAAAAGAACTGTTGGGCCAAGCAGGAATTGAGCTTCCAGACAAAGAAGAACCATTAATCTAGAACACCTGATGCTCCACTCCTGAAAACGTTTAATCATTTACTTCAACAGAAGCAGAACTGGAGTTATTGTCTGCAATACACTAGGTACAGGACATCTCACTTCATTTCTTCTTATTCATCTATGACTTTGATGTCATGGAGTAGACAATGCTGCTAGTCTGGTACATATGTTCTAATATGTCTTCCTATTAACATCTTCAAATATCAGAATTTGGCCCGGTTCAGATCCATGCCATAGACTGTTGATGCAAAATATCATCCTAAATTCATAGAGACTTTCGCTGTTTAGAGCCATTCTAGATTCCTGAACCCAATGTTCTGAAGACATCTTACATTATAAGCATCTCAAGTTGACAATAAATTCCCTAAATGTTTGTGCTTCCACTGATGAACGCATGCAAAACCAGCTGAAACACGATCTTGCTAAATCCTTCAGTTTGCATGTCCACCTCTACCTGTATCATTTGTCAGAACCAACCTAGAAGAATTCCACCCCACAACCAAAACCAAAACCAACACAGGACTACTGAAAGCAGTATTATTTGCAGGTACTGAAACGTATAATGAATCATTGATTAGAGTTCTCACTTTTAATCATCAAGAGTGAGAGCAATCTGTACTCAGTTTCTCCATCTTCCTATTTTAAGCTGGGGCTGGAATTAACAGAGGAGGTAGCTTTTTCTGATGAAGATGTCCTAGTTTCATTAGAGCACACCTCTGTATCTTAGACAATTACACTAAGCTCTGGCCCACGGGGCTCCTGTTTATTCTCCCTTTTTCCGCTAGGTGGAATATTTGTTTACTACAGAAAACAAATTGCAGGCAAAACTGATGGAGCACTGATTTAGGGGATGAGAGTGCCTCTAAAATGCAGTGTCTGGGCTTCAGACCCTTGCTCCAAATCAGGCAGATTGTTTATAAAACAATTCTTAGATATCCCAACTGCCCAAACCACTGACTGAATGCAACGTTATAGTCTCATTTTATTTAAAGGAGAAAGCCCATAACCAGTTGAAAAGAACTGGCATCATGTCCTCTTATCATTCCCTGCTGGTAATCCTAGGACAAATGATCTAATATTACTAGATAACCACTGCTCACCCACTAGTTCAGCAACAACAACTGACTGTAACGACTGTTGCTCCACACCACAGGGACTTCAAACACATCGATCTAAACTCTCAACTAGGCAGAGCTTCATTCAGTGCTAAAGAATTATTTCAAACACTTTATTTTTACAGTAATAGGGATCTACTATTGATTGAAGCACATTAATTACTTCTACATTTCCAATAAAATAACATTTAGAGTATTTGACTTGTTACATCACATTCTATAATGCATTACTGCAACTGCCATAATTGTACAAAAGTACTTGCACTATAATAATAATAATATAGAACCACAAAATGGTCATAATGAGAAAATGCCCAAAAGTACCATAAATTCTGGACTTCAAAAGGCATCTAAAGGAATGTGTTTTAATGTTTTTCCTTGGCAAACTTCTTATTTTTTGCACTTTAGCTATAAGTAAAACAACTTTTAAAATTATAAGCAAATTTTGATCAATATTTCTAATCAGCTCCAATCCTGATGTCATTTATTTATGCAACCACTATATTTGTTTGAATATGCAACTCAGACCTCAGTCCAACTCTGCATTCTTAAAGAAAACCACCAAAAAAAGCTTCAACATAATAGAATAAGCCATGTTTAAATCAGTAAGCTTTTTTTCAATCATATCAAAATATTAAAGCATTAGAAAGGAATGTATATTTAAAAGGTTTAATTTTGGTTTTAATTTCAGTTTGTTTTTTTTATTTTCTAACAAAGAAGAGCCAGTCATAATATTTTTCAATTGTATTTCATTAACATAGTACAGATGTTCCTTACAATATATCCAAAATATTGAATTTCACATTACATTGTTGTTTACATTTTTCTTTATTAAACCTATTTTGAATTACACTGATAATTTGCATGTTGTTTATATTAAGTTTTACAAAAATGAGCTAAGATGAATAATAATTCATTAATTCAGTAGGACACCTCACTAAATGTAAAGCAACTACAGTGAATTTTCAGGCAGTCAGAGAAGATACTAAACTGTTTAGCTTTGTATGAATCAATTTTCACACCAAGGGCCACCTTCTTATTTCTTTGCACCCACCTAATTTACTCTACCAGCCCCTTCACAGGATCAAGCTCAGCTGGCTTGTCAAGAGGCCAGTGGAAATTCATACACCTTTTATTGAAATGAAAATTGAGGCAAAGCAGAAACATTACAAATAATCTTACACCACACATTTCCAGTAACACTGAACCTTCCAACAGCTTTCTTTTGAAAAACTATTAGTACAAACATTTCTGCAGTGCCAGTTACTAGAGCATCTGTATGCTCTCTTGCATAAATCTGACTAGATCAAGGATTCCTACAGTGCAAATATCTTTCTCCAACTTTTTTTTCTTTTTTTTAAATTGAAATGATCAAATTCCAAATGTAGTTAAAAAGCTTATTTGTCCTTCAGAGAATCTTCTTCATGAAGACAGAAATGCACTAAGTGAGAAGCAAGATGCTGTACAGCTTAAATTTTCTACTGAGAAACTAGTACATCTCCCATTTTAAAAAAGTGCTTTTCAGTCAAGCACTATACCCAAATGCATCCGGCAGCAGCAGACCAAGCTGTTGTGTTAGCAAAGTTCCAGTTAATTTAGGGACTTGTATATGAGTGATCTGACTGAACAGTTTGGGCAGGCATAGAGAAAGCAAAGAAATCTCTAAACTCTCTGTGTGCACAGGCGCATTTAGCAAAGGATATTTTGTATGTTGTATGTGAAAGTTCATATTAAGCTCTAGCTGCACTGAAGTCCTGACTCAGAGAGTAACATATCAGTAATTCTACGGTAGTCACCAAAACTCTTAGATAAGCCAGGAGAAACAAACTGTGGATCTTTGTTACTGCTCTTCAAACTTCTGCCTAGCTGCAAAAGGACAACTGCCCCACTTGTTACCTCTGCTAACTGTGAATCAAAGACAAGTATAAGATGGTATCCAACAACTGAAGCTCTGCTGTTTCTTCCAGTTCCATCCCTCTATCAGCATGCATCAACTCTGCTTTGTCCTGAGACAAGACCATCTGTTTTGTATCACTACCCCTATTTTGGCCAGACACTGGGACATCTGGAAGACTGCACTGTCTACACTCATAGAAGCAGACACTGAGCTGGATACCATCAGCATACCAATGGCATCACAGCTGACAGTACATGCTCTTCCTCACTTATTGATTAAATTAATAACACTGATGTCTTTTGAGAGAGGGCAGAACAAAGTTTTTAAATATAATTTTATCTCTCCAGCTGGGTCAAGCAGATAAACTAGCAGGTATGTCAAAACCATTCCACACATCCAATAGATTAGCCAGGTAATAAAGTTCCAAATAAACCACGCAGTTTTCCAGTATTTTTTTTACTGAGGAGAAGTAAATGCTGTTTAAAGAAACGTCTGGTTATTGAAAAACCTGTGTAGTTGGGGGTATTGTATAGGTGCCGTTTATTTTGTTAGACTGTTTTGTATAACCTGCCAGTTCAGTGCACTATTGGGTTATGTTTGCTCTTGCTTTTGGTTTGGATAAGAGAAAATTAGGTTTTCAGTTTTGCCACAATGCTTATGCAAGCATACTGCAATACAAGACAGAGAACTGGCTGAAATGAAAAATAATCTAGTAGTGCTATAATACATGTGCTTGCTACTCTTTCACTGAATATTGCGGGACAAGATTACTGCCTAAATAATAAATAAGGCATTGCAGCATGTTAGTTCATGTAATGTTAGCTCACGACCATGATCTTATACATCATAGAGATAGATTTGCTTTTACTCAGCACTATTTTATCCTCTGGATATGAACTAGAACCACACATTTCTCCAGAAGATCTAATTTCAGAACTATAAAACCATCTTGTAAACAAATCAGAGTACGTATCTCAAGACATACTGAAGTTAATCATGATTCCATTGAACTCAAGTGGAATTTGCCATCGACTCCACAGACTCAAAATTTATCTAATATACTGCAAGATTCTCTTTGGGTTTTAGCTCCTTAATATGAAAGCTGTGAAACTCCCATAGATCTTGACATGTGTTTAACTTTGGAGTCCACAGCAGTGGAACAGAATGTGAACCACATCCCTGGTGGCCACTGTTTACCATCCTCAGTGGAGTATAAAAACTGCAGGCTAACCATTCAAAGCAATTCTATCAACTGAGAAGGAGGCAGAGATCCTAGAATAGAAAGCCAATTCAACATCAGATAGCAAATATTCCTCAAAGAATTGTAACAAAACCAAGGATGAAGGGAACACAAAACCTGAGGAAGCACAATTGTCATATGCTGGAAGGAGGCACCAGAAAAGAGTACATCATATCACAGAAGATAAATTACTAACTCAGTATATTTTCCTTTTCAGAAAGAACCATCTGTACTAAATTCCTAGAGTGCAGGCAGTTTGACTGACAGATAATCTAAAAATGAAATGAGGTCAAACTTGCAGTTCATCAAATCATATCAACAGGAGGAACAAAGAAAAAAAATTAAGAAGGCTAAACTGAAAGCATCTTCAACAGTACACAGCAGAGATCTATTTCAAGCAAAAAGAAAACAGGTAGCATTGCACTAAGGAAAGTTAGGTCAACACAGAAAGGCCAAGTGATTCATGGATTTCAGTCTTCAGGTGCACTAGCAAAGCTCACTGGCCCTGAAATACTATTAGCTCAGGTGGTGGATGGACGAGGTCAGACTCCAAGGTGCTAACCAGTCACTAAGGGTGCAGTTCTGTAATCCAGCATCTTGTTCCCAGTGATAGAGAAAGTCCCGCTTATTTCCATGCTCTTACCCCTTTCTACCATTCCCAGTGATATCGGTGCTTGATTCTTATCTGACCTTGGTGAGAGCTCATTCAGGGGAAAAATATTATGTTATTGCTGGAATCTACATCTGGCTCAGTGAGCCACACTGGCACACTGAGGGGTCATACAAGCATTAAAATCCGTTTAAAGGAAACAACAGGAGTATACAGCCCCGTGTGAAGGAACAGAGGAGGAAGTAGGGCCACCTTCTTTAATGAAAGAAGTCTATCACATTCAGTTAGGCTCAGCCCATCTCCCAGAACCGTACCCTAAGGGGTAAAAGCATTAGGTATTTAAGCAGCACTAACAATTCAGAATATGAAAATGTTTCTACAGGACTAAAGCACCAGGGAAAAAAAAAAAAAAAAAAAGATGTTTATCAAAATATCAGAAATAAAAGTTAGCAGGACATCATTTTTAGGTTCATGGAAGGATACCTCAGCTGCAACTCATCACTGCTGCTTTTAAGGACCTTAAAACCTAGTGTAATTTTGCTTAAGACACAAGAATTGAAGTTTTTCAAAACTGGTATTATATCAGAATATTCAAGTATGTATTCAGAAAAGCATTCCTAATATATTATCGAAATATGATTCTTAATAGTATGTGTTAGCACATTAAAGATATGATTTGCGATTTTTAAAAAAAGGTATTACATTTGTCAAGAAATCACTGCCTTTCTGTTTTTTTCTTAGTCAACTGAGTAATGCCAAGATGATATAATCTAATATGACTGAACTTGTAAATAAGCTTGAACATGAGTAGCAGGTTAAGATCTCTTGCTATCAATACAACTTACCTTCTCATCACCTTTTCTTCATCTGTTTTAGAAGTCCTGAAATATGGCAATGTACATGAATTAAATGAATTCTGATGCTATGATATGACTGTTTGCCGGGGTTTAACTCCAGCCAGCAATTAAGCACCACACAGCCACTCACTCACTTCCCCCCCTCAGTGGGATGGGGGATAGAGTGGGCAAAAAAAAGTAAAACTCATGGGTTGAGATAAAGACAGTTTAATAGGACAGAAGAGGAAGATAAAATATTAATAATAATAAGAGAACATACAAAACAAGTGATGCACAATACAATTGCTCACCACCCGCTGACAATGCTTAGCCAATCCCCAAGCTGTGGTGCACCCTGTCTAACTCCCCCCAGTTTATATACTGGGCATGATGTCATATGGTAAGGAATACCCCACTGGCTCGCTTGGGTCAGCTGTCCTTGCTGTGTCCCCTCCCAGTTTCTTGTGCACTCCCAGCCTTTGCTGGCAGGGCAGTATGAGAAGCTGAAAAGTCCTTGACAGTATAAACGCTGCTCAGCAACAACTAAAACATCAGTGTGTTATCAACATTATTCTCATCCTAAATCTGAAACACAGCACTATACCAGCTACTAGGAAGAAAATTAACTTTATTCCAGCCAAAACCAGGACACCGTACATAGATTTTTTTTAAGTGAATGCAGATTTGATGGATGAGTCTTGCTCCACCAATAGTTGAAAGAAAAATTGAAGCTGCAGCTACTTTGAAAGTTATTACAAATGAGAGAGGTCATTGATGTGCTCAAAGAAAATTTCAAAACTTAGTAAGTTATCAGTTTCATTATCATGGATACAAATATTTTCCTGAAACTAATGTACAGATACATTTGCTCATCCATAAAATACTGTTGTATCAATTCAACTACATTCCTCCAAATGTAACACCTCTTCAGTTTCCCAAAATTCAGGGAACAGTTTGTAACATCTGATAATGTTTCAGCAAATCCATAGAAATAAGTTTTTTCAGCTCCCAAATGATATTTTCCATTATTTATGTACACTCAAAGTTCCCTTTCAGATGAGGACCCCAAAACAGCCCTGAGCAAGAACCTCTCAGCTGTCAAAAACTCTTCCTATTCCCTATCACCTGAGCAGCTTAGTTTGTAGAATTTCCCATAACCCTTTCAATAAGCACCCTGAGTAAATACCCGTAGCAGCTAATATAACTTCCCATCACACCAGTGAAAGTCTCCCATCTGTTTAATGTTCTGTTTCAGGTATCATGGACTTATGAAACATTTATGTGAAGATTCAATATAATGTGAAATATTGCCAAATTATTGCTCATTTACAAGTTGGAAATTACATCCACTATAAACAAACCAAACCAATATAATCCAAATAAATTCTAAAGAACAGGTTATCAGAAACAGAATTCCCAAGGCACTGGTGGTATAATTACGATGTTTATAGAATTTGGAAATTTTAACAGAAGATTTTTGATTCCTTAAGCAAACACATAATTCAAGCCTTTTCACCAATGCTTTTGAACACGTCAATAGACAATCAATATTCAAAGATGAAAAAATAACTACTGCTCAGCAGCTAGACCTTAACAGTATTTTGTCTCTGGTAACTAGACATACATTTAGAGCAAATTTCACAAAACAAGTATTACTTTTATCAGATCATTACATGAGTATTCAAGAAAAAAAACAATGATAAATTCAGCCTAATTATTTGTGACTGACATAACCCAGTTGCTGTCCATTTTCTGAAAAACATCAGGAAAATTAGTTCCTCTCAGAAATACTCAAATATGTCAAAAGATTCTTCTCTCCCTCTAAGGGTATCAAGTAAGCATGAAAAAACATTTGATAAAATCCCCCACAAAGATACATTTCCCCATACAGCCAAATGGAGAAATAGGTCTGCAAACTATTATCAGACACCTTGCCAAGTCTTGCCTATTCCAAACATTACTTAGAGTACTTCTGCAGTTAGGTGATAGTGATTGAATAATTAAACCTGTGACATTCTGAGGAATTGTCTCTCCACAGTCATTAATTCACATTTCCCTATGGTCATATACACACTAACTAACTAACTGAGAGCCAGAAACAGAAATGAAATGATACATAAAATTCCTTTGTATATATAAAAATGACAACCATTTAGTCACCTTCTGAGTATCCAAAATAAAACATAGAGTAACTCATAAATGCAGAAAAAGCATTTGACTTTGATGTGCTAGAGTAATCTTTTAGAGATGTGGCAGGTGAGCAAGAGGAAACAATTCCACAAGTAAACACTAACTAGGAATGACTGCATTCTCTATGTCTAGGAGAGAAATGAGGACTCTGGTCCACAGTTCAATGCTTGAAGAAGGAAATACATGTTCGGTTACAGTTACTTTTTTATACTGCAACAGGGAACTACCACAGTAAATGGTAACCTCTCTATAAGGCATATATGCAGGACATGCACCTATCTCTGTAGTGTTTTGTGGCTGAAACCAGCTGATTTGCCTTCAGGTACTCAGAAATCTACAAGCAATGACAGCAATGTTTCTACATAAAAACTGTAAAACCTGCACATGGCAAGTATGACTTATCTTCTCAATCTTGAAGCTTTATGTTTTCAGTTGAGTTTAGTTAGGCAAAATATTACATATGAGAACAAAATTAGTTATCTTTCATTTGCATTTCACATAAATCATAAACAATGATTTATATTATTGATTTATAAGCAATAAAAATAAATGCAAATTTTATATAACACAGATGTTACTTTTTCCAGCTTATTGGACAATACTTTAATTCTCTGAGCAATCTTGAAGCTGAGATTTCACATCAGAAGACTAAGAATGGATTATGGCAACATTAGTTTGGTACTTCAATGTCAGCATTTATAGTTTCAAGAATAGGAAAATCTAAAAGTAACATTTAAAAGTTCTGCAATAATGTAGGAATGTTTTGGAGTGTTAGCTTTGTTGGAAAGGACAAATACGTGACTATCACTTTTTTATTATGAACTATGCCTTTAAGAACAATTTTGTATTCTTATTGTTTCATTTACAACATCTTTTCAAGTTTTTATTCTCATCATATTGAAAAGAAAACAACTTCTTTATAACTTCTGGTTTTAATAAAATAAGGGGGGAAACCTTTTTGAAGCCACAATTGGATTTGTCTCTCTTTGCATCTGGTTAAAAATCAAAACTGAAAAATCCTATTATTTGCATATTTATTTATATTTAATTATTCCCAGGACTGTAAACTTTCTCTGAAGAGAATTAAAAGCAATGGAATGACTATAATTCTTTTCATTTCTAATTTATTCCTTCATTATTGGATACTTCAAAGGTACACCATTTCTTTACAGAGAAGAAACTTGGGCTACATCAATGTTACCCAAAAAACAGTAAGTCAATAAATGTAACCTTTTCATGTTCAAAACTCCTCCTTCTGTCAAAAAGGCACATTGTAACCTCAACTGTTCAGCCCAGGAATGTATAAACTTTATGCATTTAACATCACATACATACATACATATCCTATTAAATTTTCATTTCTTTTTCAGCTGCTCAATCTCTCAATATTTTGCTAACCATTTCCATCCTCATTTTTATATATTCTTCCAAAGGTGATTCACCGTCTCTCTTCCCATGATCATACTCCCTCCCAGCAAAACCTCGGCTTTATATGCATCAGTGGCCAAACTCATATTTCACTGCAGTGAAGCTGGCACTTAACTCTTTTAAGTGTGCTCCCTATGCAGCTTATTGTTCCAAGATAGTGATGATTTAAGGAGGAGTTTCACAATCAGTTTAAGCTAAACTAAGTCAGCACTGCCACTGGAAGAGTCAGACCTGCCTGTCTCCTCAACCTGACTAACACTTTCTATCCTTACGCTAGAGGCAGTGCTTGCATGGCCCACAGTGAGCTGGGCCAAGGAGCTCACCTGTCTGAAGGTTATCGCTTTTTTGTTTGGGTGATTTGTGGCCCAGCTCAGACTCACTCTTCAACATCTTCTTAGAGGTTTCTTGCTCAGACATGGACTGTTTTAAACAGGCAATCAGAACAGTTGATTTTAAAATACAGCTTACTATTTTTTCAATTCAGTGTCTGGTAATGTAAAACCAGTTAAATTAAACCAGGGTCATGGTTGGTTATTGAAGTTAAAATAGAGGATACCACCAGGAAGCATCTTCAAAGAAAGTAACAATACTACATCACCTTGAAATATCATTTTTATTTTCCTTGGAATGTGAAGCTGAAATCCTGTAGGCTACAATTTGAGGAAATACTCAGTAGATATTAGAAAATAGTTTTAGGAGTTATTTTAACACGTTTTGGGAAAAAAATATTGTATGTATGATCTTGAGATCATTGCAGTAGTAGGTAAGTACAGAGACAACATACAGAAATTGCCAAAACTTTCACAGCTCCAAAGCAAATGATTAGAAGATAAATTTGCTCCAAAAATAGACATCAAGCTTAAACCAACACTGCTTCTGACTACACAGAAAAAAAAAAAAAAAAAGTTAAGTATAATAAAGGACTCAGAATACAGAATTACATACAACAGCTTCCAAAGCCAACTCACACTTACCATAATTCCATAGACTTCAAATGATTTAATATCAAAGATAACTCAGATCCTTGTATTTAAATCTAGCATCTGTCCTCTTTATTGCCTCACCTTTGTCCACGGACACACTTTTTTATTTTTTAGATTTGGTATTTGGATGTATTCTTACTGTACTTGCCTCTCCCTCACCCTTCCAGTCCTCACTACTTATGCAAAGGATCCAGTAGGTATTTATTACAATGGACAGACATCCTTCAGCTGAAATGCTCCTTCGGGTTCTTTTTTATTTAGCTTCCCGCATTCTTATTGTATTATGTTATAAACTGATGATTACTGATTTATCTTATTAATTCTTCTGGGTTTTAATTTCTCATATCCCAAGTTCTTTTCAGTCTCCATAGACTCCCGCTCCACCACCCTGCAGTAGAGCCTTTGCTACATTTTGCCTTTGTCATCTTTGCTACACGAAGAGTCAAAATGTCCTACATAGAATACTACTTACTGCCACTATATTCACATATATAAAGAAAGAGCTATGTCTTCATGAATGCTGGGTCATTAAAGAAAATGCACGAAAAGAAGCTGGTAGCACTACTTTTGATGTCAACAGGTGCACTGTAGTTACTACAGTGATGTGTCTGGTGTTGAACTTGCAAACTCAAGGTATTGTGTGACACATTAACCCTGTGAATCACAGAAATGGCTAATGAGCTTCTTGGTCCACTCAAAATTACTACATACACACTACAAAAGCTGGCACTGCTAGAGGTATCTGACTTGAACTGTTTGAAGCTATCATTTGTTTGCAGGGCAGTTATAGCATTTACTACAGTGTTCATAATTCTACCTGATGAAAGTTCTGTCATGTCATTTGTTAAGACAGCAATCAAAGTAGACAAATGGGATACCTGAAATTGTAGGTGGGCTGAAGAGCTGTTTAGAGGTGCTTTTATTTATTTTTTGTTTTCAGTCTCTCTCTCCTCTCAATTTTATCAAGGCTTTCCAAATCTAATTTTGAGTTCTGCAAAGTATCAGAAGAGTTACCTTTCTGAAAAAGCACTTGTTCCCTTTTTACTTTGCTATAAATGGTCTTTTACTTCATTCTGTTCTTGCTTCTCCGTGTTTATTACTCCTCCATCCTTTTTTGCTTTCAGCAATTACAACCATTAGAAAAAATTTATTCCACGTCAATTTAATTTTACAAAACAGAACACTCTCATAATCTCTTCACAACAAAAACACTAGTAGAAAGAACGGCTGGCCAAGCAACAGCCCTTTAATACATGTTGAATCAACTGTTTTCAAAAACAGGTAAAAGTTTGGATTTTGTCATGTTATTTACTTTTTGTCATGTTATCTTCTGCTTGCAGCATTTAAATTTACATTTATCTTATGATTTTTAAATTCAGCGTTGCACTCAATATCATGTTCAATGGTAAGAACACACACCTTGCAACAAGCAGTAAAATTAAAATTCTGCTTGGTCAGGGAAAGAAACACAAACAAAAAAAAGTAGAGATAGTTATTCTGTAAGAAGAAAAATAATAATATATACTAAATTTTGAATTCTTATGGATTTGTGTTACATCCCAATAATTAATTCACTTTAATTTCAGCTGTTTTCCTCCATATTTCTTATAGTATCCTCTCCCTCGTAGTTCTGTCCATCTTACTTCTTTTCCTCTCCTTCATTAACTCAAACAGCTTGTCCCAAATTGCTTGAGCAAGTCAGCAGATGCTTTGTTTGATTCAGTGCCACAATACTGATCAATCTGTAATAGTACCTCTTTAGTTTGTACTAAAGCTCCAGGGTGGTACTAATGATTGTCTTCTATTCAGATATCAATTTTCAGGAAATTGGAAAAAAAATCAGAGACCTGTCAAATTCTGTTGACATTTTTCAGTAGCTTTAAAAGTTTCTAGGACTAGAACTCAAAGACAGATGAGCACACCTTACAAAACCACATAAATGCACAGAAAACCAGTCTCACAGGAAACCAGGGGCTGAAAATTCACAGGGCAAAAAATGGTATACATCACACTAAACTCACAGCTTTGCAACCATGTTACTGGGAATATTTCCACCAATTAAATACACACTGGATAAAACAAGCACATCCTTTTTATCAGGTTTCAGCAGTCGTAGCTTTATATTTGTCCTTGAAATATCACAGAATCACAGAATTGTCTAGGTTGGAAAAGACCTTGAAGATCATCTAGTCCAACCATTAACCTAACACTGACGGCTCCCAACTACACCATATCCCTCAGCGCTGTCGACTCTACTCTTAAACACCTCCAGGGATGGGGACTCCACCACCTCCCTGGGCAGCCCATTCCAGTGCCTAACAACCCGTTCTGTAAAGAAATGCTTCCTAATATCCAGTCTAAACCTTCCCTGGCGCAACTTGAGGCCATTCCCTCTTGTCCTATCGCTTGTTACTTGGTTAAAGAGACTCATCCCCAGCTCTCTGCAACCTCCTTTCAGGTAGTTGTAGAGGGCGATGAGGTCTCCCCTCAGCCTCCTCTTCTCCAGACTAAACACCCCCAGTTCCCTCAGCCGCTCCTCGTACGACATGTGCTCCAGACCCTTCACCAGCTTCGTTGCCCTTCTCTGGACACGCTCGAGTAATTCAATGTCCTTTTTGCAGTGAGGGGCCCAGAACTGAACACAGTAATCGAGGTGCGGCCTCACCAGTGCCGAGTACAGGGGTAAGATCCCTTCCCTGTCCCTGCTGGCCACGCTATTTCTGATACAAGCCAGGATGCCATTGGCCTTCTTGGCCACCTGGGCAGTAATTTTTTGAACACTGTTGGCTTTCCTCTTCTCAAATTGATAACAATTAGGGGCTTACTGCACTTAATTTGCAGTAAGCAAATGCAGTTTCATCAGTAGGGAATAAAAATTACATCTATGCTGTACATAAACAACCTGGGATGCATGAGGTCTCTGGCAGACTCACCCTGCCTGATGTTGCTACCAGCCAAAACCATCTTCCCCTCCTCTGACAGCCACTGCTACTCTCCTGGGCAGAAACAGGCTTCCTTAATGCACTGGGCTGAAAACAACAGTGATTCACAAGCTGATTTACAAGCAGATCAGATGTCTCTGCCTTGAGGGCTTCCATATCTATTAAAGGTGCAGGGCAAGGCAGATGGCTGAGGGTGGCAACAACTTCAGCCAACAATCTCCTGCTGCAAGTCTGTCAGAAGCCAAACAAGAGCCAATTTATACTCACTAATGATTCTGCATCCCCCTTTTCATTCCTTCTCTAAACTGCTAGGTATAAAACTCTTGCAACTTCTGTCTCCAGTCATTCCCCTCTCACATTTTCCATCCTCCTTCCCTTCTGCTGTATCCACTCTGAGATGAAGATGCCAAGAATGGAAAGCCTTTGCACAACCGGAGGGCTCACATAGGGACAACTGAAAGACACTTGAATAAGCAGGATATGCAAGACAATGGCATTTTGACCTAATAGCACGGGCCAAATATACCTGGCTCCTTTTATGTCCACAACAGTTATGGGCCTGCAAACACCTTATCACAACCATTCACGTTAATCTAGTAGTCTGAAAATTGTAGTTGTAGCTCAAATCATTCTTGCTCTCATGTTCCCTGACATTTCTCAAGCACAGAATTCACCTACTGTCATGTTGTTAATTTTTAAAAAATTCTTCACTTGTTTTTGGTCTTGACCAACTTGGATATTTCTGTGTAATGTTGTAAATATAATTTTATTTATGACCTACCTCCCAGTGGAGAATAACAATATATTAAACTATAACATTCTAATAGAGGTAATCCACTGCTACTGGATTGCTAAAATAATAATTTTAAATTATTATGTATTCATTCATTATTATTATTTTGTCACATGGGCAGCTTCTAACCCATGGCAGCACTTTATTTCTCACCTTGTGAATACTTTATTTCCTTAGTATCCATTTGTGAGAGGCTTTGACAAAGGTTTTTTTATGAAAGTCCAAGTAAGTCATACCTAATGGCACTCCTTAGCCAATATTTTGCTGACACCTTCATAGAATCATAATTACATACATAGAAAAGGAAAAGACAGCTGCACTCAAGCACATTCACTAGAGCAGTCCCGTTTTTATAGCCTTCTAGGCAGAAAAATAAACTTGACATCACTATGCACGTCCACCTTTAAAAAAGGGGTAAAAATCCCCCTGCTAAAATAGTTGGTTTACTAAATATTGAGAGAAAAGAGAAAGCAATCATTAAGTATTTAGTGTTTGAGCCCAACATTAACCTCAGAAGCAATGTTACAGCTCACATTCCTAACCATCTATTTCTTAGATGGCTAAGGATCTGTGAGATATTTATACAGAAACCTCTCTGATGTCTTCTTCCTCAAAACTGGACCTAATAACCAACTAACAGAAAATTAATCAAACTGTACAAGTAAACTCATAGAAAAATTTAGAAATTTTTTAAGTGAGTCATATCACTGGAAATTAATTTTCTAATCAATTGGGGTTTTTTAGTTTTAAAATAGGCATTTACTTTAAAGAAAGGGTATTTTCTGGTTTTATTACACAAGATGTTGGTTAATAAATAAGCGATGGACTCTAATATTTCAAGTAAAGATTTTTGTAGAATGATATTCAGTGGAAGTTAATGACACTGGAACATTACATACCAGCTGACAAACAAACCTGTAATTTTCCATGTTGCAAAACTGATGCTAGTAACATACAAGAAAATACTTATATATTTATGATTATTGACAATTCTTGAAATGGCAGGGTGCAATAGAAGTGTTCTGATGTATGCTGATAAAATGTGTGGGTCAGGGGTGGTTAACAAGCGAACAAAACAGAAGTTAACTGACTATTTATTCCCAATGAGACACTGAACATGCTTATAAGCTCCTGAATACTGCTATGTCACAGTCATAACTAATCTTCACATACAGGTGACTCGAAATACTGCATAAATGTGATGTTACACCACTAAAAGTCTAAGTCTAACTTACAGGTACAAACTTTCTGAAATTTAATTCTGTGGCAAAGATACAAGTAAAGAAATGTGGTTTTTGCCTTGCATTCACAATTCTGCTAGCAGAACCCTTCCTTGTATTAAATGGTTTTGTAAATCCTGGCAGCTTCCCCTTTGATGCAGCCTGATTACACCAAGAAAACATTATCTATTTCACAGCCAAGATCCATTTATTTTGTATTGGGCAGACTGCCTTTAAGGAATAATGCAATGCCTAGGAGGTACATGCACTATTTATTCTCTATCTAAATTCCAGCTCATTTTGTTAACTGAACATGCAAAGGGACAGTAGCTGAGAGGCCATCCTGTTAAAATTCATAAAACCGCAGACAGAAGTATTTGCTATACTGTTAGTTAAGGAATGCCTCTCCAGAGGTAAAAAGAGCACAAGCTTTTCAGAATTTAGCAACCGTTCTGGACCACTGAAAATAGAAAAGTAGTTTGATGATCACCAACAATATTCCATATTCTCACCCCTTCTTTTAGGAAAAGCAATTCTGAGCTGATAATGAAAAGATAACTTTGGTGCTACCTGTTCTGTATTTCACATGTTTAATGATAGTATCTTTTCTAGTTTAACATTACCAAAAGTATTTCAGTGATAAATGTCTTCACACTAACAGTGAACGACTGATGTTTCAGATGTCCATGTTTATTCTTTCAGCTATATTCAAAAGTATTGTGTCATTAGGCTTAAACGTATTTCCTTCCAAAAATACTAGGTTTCCTATATTTCTACCCAATCCAGAACAGATTTACTCCAGCTTTCCTACCCAGTGGCAATCATTTTGGTAGGTCTGTCTCAGAGACAGTGATGTTGGAACCCGCTTCTTGCTTTCACACAAGTCTGAGAAAGCCTACCTGGCACCAGTCAGCACCTGCCTCTCAGAGCACAGGGCCTTGGAGTTTCCAAGGAGCTGGAAGCCTGCAGTTTAAAGAAGCTCTAACCAAAGATCAGGTTTACACTTTGCACACAAGTCAAAATGCCATTACAACTGCCTCCTAACTGCAGAGTTTGGGCATACACCATGCTTGTCAATTCTGAGATAGGTGGCCCAGGTCTGTAATTGCACAACCCACAGAGGGGCTGCCCCTGAGCCGCAGACCCTGCCAGTCCCAGGAGGCCTCTCCGTGAAATCGACATTCTTGTCAATTTCACAGCTATTGTTAGCAGGGAAACTGACAAGAATGTCAATTTCACCAGCCTACAGCAGGGGAATTAAGCATTTTCAGACAAAGAGCAAATTTTAATATTCCTGTTTCAACCCTATTTAGAACAGAGCATTTAAAAAATAATTAAAATGTCTGCTATTCAGTCCAATCTAATATTCACAGTTTTTCTTTAAGGCATGTCTAAATAGCCATGTGAATTATAAATGTTACAATTTCAAAGCTAAAGTGCATTGAAAAAATAATCTGCCACTTTCAGTGATCCCCAGGGTACAGGGAAACACAGAAGAAAGATGTTAACTACTTGTCACAGGAAATGCCCTGTCCTTTTATTAGCAACAAACTACAAGAATGCTGTAACATGCATTCTTAAAATTGTAATTCCTGACTTCACATTTAAAATCCTAGAGCAATCCTCCCCTTCATGACAATGTCTCAGGAATACTACCCTATCATCAGTAATACAGACCAGCAAAATCCTGTAGTCACAGAAAAGATGACACATATACATATATATGTGCATTACAGACTATTTTGATGGAGATTACTTGAGGTCATTCATCTAAATATACTGAACTTCAGGTGGAAAAAGTGACATATTTTCTCAGCAATAGACACTATGATTCTACAGATTACTTCAGAAAATGAATGATCTCCAGATTACGACTCCAGACATCTCCTTGAACAAGTTATTTAAAATAGAGGTATTTGTGACAAGTACAGCTTTAAACATTGAACAATTTCCAATGCACAGTTATTTTTCAGGTTTTTATAATATTAATTAAAAAATCGCAATTTCAGCTCATTTTTTCCCTACTGCTTGTACATCTCAAAAGGATCTTTTTTTTTGGTTTTTTAACTTATTGAATTAAATTGTTTGATCCATTTCTAAAGGTTAGGAACATAAAATTATGTTTGCCTATGTTAAAAAAATTAAGTATCTATTTCACTAAGGAGTTCTTAGACTTCATACATTGAAGCAGAAACCCAAACTTTTGTGGCAAGTCATGAGAACTTCATTGCTATCAGGCATCTTATTGACACTTCTGTGGAAAACCCAGCCAGTGTGGCCTCCTCGTAAGTACCTCTAAAGTTCAAACTCATCCACAGTTAGTAAAAGCTCTTAACATCTTATTCTGTCTACAGTATGGGAATATGGATAGGTGCATCCTATCTGGTGAATAGTCCATCTCTACTTAATACATTATTCCCACAGACTCCAGTATTGGACAATAAACCAATTCTTCTGCTGGATGTTTGTCAGCATTGTTCTACCAGTCACCAGAACTGAGACCATGCCTGACAGTCAGCACAGAAAAGAAAAACAAAACAACAGATGAAGTGCAAGTGAAATGGAAAGAAAAGTGAATGATGGGCTTGGCTAGAAACAGGCATGGAGAACAAGAAAAAATGTAATCATATATCCAAAAATTATCTTGTAATGCATATGCACAAGAAGTTCAAATGCCGCATGCAATAGAACCCTAAGACTAGCATTTCTGAATTTCTGATTAAATGCCCTGCTGTTTTACTTATATACATACTTTTCTATTATTTTTGGTTATGTTTGATAACCCACTTACTAATCCTAGCGCTCACAAAGTTATCGCTCCTTGAAGTATTCCTGCAGGTGTAGTTTTGTCACAAATGAAATGCCCTATAAATGCACTTTACTTTTTACCCGTTAAACTATAAGTATGCCTTTCTTTTCCCTTGCATTCTTTACTCGCTCATTGCAACTCACTTGAGTTAATATATGGCATGCCCTGACAAAATAATTCACATCATTCTCCATTCTGGACTCTTCTCTCTGAGGAATTATAGTTGAATTGCAGCAATAGTTTCAGGTAAATACTTTACGCTCTGTAGCAGCGTTTAAGTCAAGCTACTGATGGTTTCCAGTAGTATTTTCTATGCAAGCTTGCACCTGTTTATAACGAACACCTTAGCTTATTACATACAATCTCACTGAAGTGAAGATGGGCAATGCCTGTGCTCTAGAAATAGATATTATTTAAAAGCATCTTTTGAAGAGTATTAGCTTGTTCTTTCCTCTAATCTTCCATGAGGAAGTGATCACACACACACAAAAAAAAAAATCTATCAGCAGTAGCTTTTACATTACAGACTGTTGAGCCTTTCATATTCAAAGGTCAAAAGCTTTTATTAATATTTTGTAGAAAGATACCCTTAAAAAATAGGTGAGTATATCTCAATGCTACATTTTCTTTTACAAAATAATATGCAAAACAAACAATTTTTTCCCTTACAAGATAAAGGGAACATTAGATTTTTTTTCATTTAAACCAAAAGTTCTCTGAACACTATGATCTTTCAACAGACTTAACGAACTCAGACAATTATTTAAGACAGGCTTTTGTATAAACAAATCAAAGAATAAAAAAATCCAGATGCTAAAATAGTCACACCTTTAAACAACTCACCAGAAAAATAATGGCAGGATTATAACCATTTAAAATTCAATTTTTCCACATGATTCTAACAAAGGACCAGGTGTGCTACAAACTAAAAGTATCAAGTCAAGTCTGAAAAGAGAAAGCAATATGTATACAATGAAAAATTTGCTTTGACAAAGAGATGGAAGCCTTTTAAACTCATTCAACCTATACCATCTTATAAGAAAACAAATTACATGATCAGTGCAGTAGGAGACATTTGACATCAGCTGTGTCACTAACTTCTTAGCTTTTACAGTGATCAACATACACTTAAGATAATTTCAAAAGTTGCACATACATTACTACTTTTAATCAAAACAAAACAACAAAAAAAAAATCTAATAGCCCCATCACTCCAATGCAGTATGTCTTTTGAACACACCAATAGAACAGAAATTCTGTTACCAACAAAAAACATTTTATTTTCATGAGAGTATCAAATTGGTTAAAATTCTAAACAGCTGAAGTTGGAGATACCGAACGAATTTTTTAATTTATATACCTTTAACTTTTCTTTCAAAGAGTTTATTTTTCTGGTTTCTACACAGAAACTATTTTTCAACCTTATTCTGTGATAAACATTTTATAGAAATAACATCAATTTCATATCCAGGAAAAGAATGCCATAATCATTGTAGCTAAACAGGGATGAATTCAATAAATTTTGTGGTAGAAGGATGAATCAAAGATGACCATTTTGATGACCACTTTGTGTTTCACATCTCCTTTGTCCCACCCAAATGAGTTCATTTATTTTGATACAATTAACTGTAGTTTTGTACTACGTACTAATATATGTTAAACACATTACAGGATCTTGGTCTGTAAATAATTTTCCAGCACTATCTAAATATTACAATTTGTAAGTCTAGCATTAACTACACGTTGTTAATTACAAATGCTGTATAATTAAGTTCAAATGCATCACAATAACAACAAAGTTGCAAAAATATACTCATCATCCTTAGCTGAGTATCAGCACTTCTTTTCTTCCCTATGCATTTATTCCCTTCCCTATGCTTAAGTAACTGCTTTGCCAGCAGATTTACAAAATTTGGGATAAACGACGAATATAAGTGGACAGCAGCAGTCTTCATGAGCAACAATTGTGGATATGATTCTGTCACATTTTGACAAGCATTGCTCTCTGAGTTCACTTGCTTCTACATTAATCAAGATGACATAAGCCAGATATTCACATTTATACAATTAGATGAATCATGCAACAGGCTTACAGGATCACTGACCTAGACTTGGAAAATTTGGCAAAAAGAAACACGTTTTGTTAAAATGGACAAATCTGGGCAGTTTCAAAGATAGCCACTATAACACAGGCTATAATAGAGGTTTGTAAAACCTAATTTTTTGCTGCACATTACAGCATTTCTTGATTATACAAAAGAACAAGATATTTGCTTCCTCATATGAAAATGTTACTTTTTAATTTCAAGCAGAAAAAACTAAATTTGTTTCTCATTTCCTCTGCATATTTCTTTTAAATGATGTGCACTTACCTACAATCACAGGTTTAAAATTCATTTTCATTGCAAAAAGTAACAAGATTTTGTCAGCACTTACAACACTGAGCTACAGAACATTAGTTAAAAATTGCTTATTAGTTCTTGCAGTGTGAATTTGCATACATCTCTTGGTAGAATAAAGCACCTATTCTGTTTTTATAACCTTTGAAAAGAAAAATACCACGGGTTTACAGCATACCGATATCTTCCGTTTTCTTGTACATATGGCATTTTTTTTGGTCCTGCAATGTTAAGGGCTTTGTTCGCCTTTTAAACAGATTAAATCTAATCTACATTTAGATTAATCCACCCATACAGAAAAACGCCAGCGCCCCCTGGTGGGCGCAGCGTCCTTTTGACTACACAGGCTTCACTCCCCAGGGATTCCTTAAATCAGCCATAAAAAAAGTTCAGTTCATCAATAACCGTATTTAACTCCCTTGCTAGACATTCGTATTTTCTAGTCGTCCTGCAGTCTGTGGAACTAGATATATAAACTGAAGAAACATTCTCGTGTTTACCCCACTCACATTTGTGTCCATTTTTACTACAAAATACAAGACAGGTTTATAAAGAATAATCTGCAACTAACTTAGCTCTTTATTTTAGCTGCGTGTTTAAAAGACAATCTCTTCAAAAATTAATTAGAATAGTAAATTACATTTATTATGTTGGCTGGTTATTCTAAAATAAACTGAAAATGGTTGCAAACTCAAAACTGAACAGAGAACACAAAAACGACAGGCTGAACCTGCAGGGTCCAAACCTATTGTAAATGGACATAATAGTCCATGCAATGTATAGGAGCATTAATGCACTAAGAAACAGCCTCTTTGTTTTAGTAAGGCTGTTTGCAGAGTCAAAGCCTAAGTTTGTTTACAGTGCTATTCAGAGTAAATAGTTTTGCATGGCTTTTAACATTGTTGATTCATATAAAATGTAAGGTTATTAGACAGAAGTCTCAACTGAATGTAATTCCCACTGATATCATTGGAATTTCAGGATAAACAGCAATCAATTATAATGTCCTCAGAGTATAAAATGTTTGGCGCAGAATAAAGGTAGCATTGCAGAACCAATGAGATACAGAGCAAGCTGCAAATGTAAACCAGCACCTGGAATCAATATGCCAAAAGCAGTTATCCCTAACTCAGAAACCTATCAGTTCACTCCAGAATTGTGTTCATCTCTGCACACAGAAAGTATCTGAGGTCACATCACAGGGCTCTCAGTGATGCATAAGCCAAGTCATTCTACCTATTATTTCCAATGTACTACGGGAAACTCCTTTCTGGAACTGGAAATAAACTTCTCAAGGGTGTCACAGGTGGCAATGGCATTAGCCTGAATCAGTACTGAAGAGTACTACAGAAGATTAAGCCTATACCAATCATTTTCAGAGAAAACCACGACTCTTTTTGAGCAACGAATTTTGTGTATGTCCAAATACTTGTGCTAAGGTGATACTCAAGTTATGAGATAACTTTGAAACCAAAGACAAACCTTTAAACAAGCTTCTGCTGAATCCATTGTACTGTATAAATTTTAAGGGAACCTGTTTTTTTAACAGATCAGTACAAAACAAGCAAAAATCCTCAATACAGAAATAGAAGATTTCATTATTGTCCCCTGTTCATGTAGCTTGTTCATCATTGATTTAAAGGAAAATACTACTTATCCATCAGAATTTTCTTTTGCCTTTGGATTATTTTCTTAAACAATATTAATGTCATCAAATTTGAACAAAAATGTATATGTTTACAAAACCCTGATCCAATGTTTCCACTTCTTTTTAATTGTAAGCCCCAGCAATATTATAACGATGTTAATGATTTTGAAGAATATGAAACAGCAAATTTAAACTGAGGCAGAGACTCCAAAGTATCCTGACTAGGCTGTGTAGCAGTCAAAATAGACAAGGTGTTTTTGGCTCTCAGGCTCCCACATGCTCTTCCTAGCACTAGTCTTTTCTAGTTCTTTATCTCCCTCCCCTCACTTCCCAAGATGTCAATGCTGTACTTCGTAGATTGCAGCAGTGAGCAGCGTGACTGTGCATTTCTCTGTAAGACATCTATCTGTCTGGAAGACACTACTGTAAGACATCATCTATCATTTGTTCACTAACCAGGGCTGCCTGGAATGGGTCACAACATCATCTCTTTTAAAAATTGTTATATTCATTGCATTTTACGGAACTGTACATTGTTGACTCTATGATGGTTAAGTGCACTATCCATAGTCTACTTCAGGGATTCTGGAGAATTAAGGTTGTTGCTGATCCTCTGTAGAGATTCTATCTGCCCACATGTGTAATTCTGTGATGCATCTTTGCACCCATTTTATCACCTTGTATTCTACCAGACAAAGTTTCCAGTTGTATCTAAATAAATCCATATGCTCTCTATTGGCTATTCACTGGTATTTTTGAATTCTTCATTAGGGTTGTTCTATCTGGAGCCCAGGTGTTAATACCACACATTCACCTAACCTGTAAGAAGCGTTTGTTTCTTCTAGCTGTGGTGGTGCAATCCTTACCCCCCCGCCCCTCTTTGTTGGGCTGCTTGGTGCTAGGTGCGATTCCACCCACATCCCCCGAGCTATACACCAGTCTGTGGAGATAAGGACTGACAATGTTAACTAGCCTGGCTCCTGCCCCTCCCGATTGCTCGGAAATGGTTAAAATGGCCCATCAACTCCTAAGGGCCTGGCACACCTGTGCCTGGGATGTGGTCAGATGGGAACAATAACAGAGTTGCACATTAATCAAATTCTTTTGTAACTGCTGGAAGGCACCAGAAGGTATTTGACAAAAGTCAATTATCTTGGACCCTATAAATGGCGACCACCAGGGAGACCCTTTGAGCTCTCCTGGATTGCAGCGGGCCTGTGACCAGCATCTCCCCTGAGCTGGGACACCTCTCAGGTACCAAGCCCTTAAGGTGTCGTCTGCTCCAGATGGAAGGCCAGGGTGAAGTCCCCCGCTCGAGTCTCAATTATCACCCGTTGAGGAATGCCAAGGCATTGTGAGTATTTACTCTAAACTCGAGAGGGAAATTTTCTTTGAGCTAGCTTCTCTTTACTCTGTGTGTGTGTGTGTGTGTGTGGGTACGTACCCTTGTTTCTGTGTGTGTATGTCCGTTCTGTGTTCATTCTACTGAATCTAAACACCTTTGTTTCTGTATGTTTGTCCATTTTGTTATGTGCATGCATGTGTATATACATATATAGGTACCGTTAAGTAAGTTAGTGTGAATCTTGTCATTTTAGAATCTGAATAAGTCACTCTTCTTTCTTTTAGTATTTCTATTATTATTTTATAATAATAAATTGCTGTTAGTTATTAATAAACCTAGATTTCTTACTAAATATTACCGTGTCAATACTTTTATCCGCGACACTAGCTAAATATATGTTTCTATCACACACTCTGGGATGCCTTCAACTCTGTGCTCAGAGTACTGACTTTTCCATCTATCTTGTCATTTTCCTATTCACCCGCAAAACTGTAAGTTAGGTGTGATTTTAGAGCTAAATGGGTCAAACTTATTAGTTCTAATAACTTTTACTCACAGCACTTCATCTCCACATTTTAACTTCCTGTTATTGCTCTCACAGCTACTAAACTAGCTTTAAAACCTGCTACTAATTTTTTCTTAGAAGCTACTTGTTCTGAAGAGAAAGCAAAAATTGGAAGTCATTCACTACCACTTATTTAGATAATTTCAGACCTTTCAGTCCACATTAAGAGCTCAGAAAAGGGCAACAACTAATGGGCTGTAATTAATTGTCTAGGTAGTTTTATATTAACTTTCTATCTGTATAGTTCTAATATTAATTACTTCAGTGTATCAACTTCTATAGTGTGGCATAGAAATGTATTTTCTTCTGAGTATTTATCTTGATACCAGTCTTAAACTTTTTTCTCCTGTCTTTCATCTGTTCTTCTTTCTAAGCACAAATCAACATTTTGGTTTTGAATCAGCTTGCAGATTCTTATCTTCCACACATTCTGGAGATAACCATGAGGTCTGACAGCATTTTGGCAGTACTAGAGAGCTAATACAATTCTCATCAGCAAATTAACCTCCCTTCTGGATGACTGAACTTGCAATCAGCTACTGGTTAGTTAAAAGCTCAGCTCGCACCTGTAATACTTGTTACCAGACTTGAAATTGGGTTGTTTTATTAAGTAACATAGATATGGGAGGAATAAGGGAATACAGCAATCATTCATGCATGTTTGCATGACAAATATAGTTCTTATACAGGTTATTCAAACCATCTACTATTTTAAACCCCTCTGCATGTCTTCTAATCACACAGAAAGTTTCCTATTTGATTAGCTATTGCACTTTTTCGTCCTGGAGTCCAGATCTAATCTCTTTGTCTCAGTCTGTATGTTCTGTTTGGTAAAACATTTATTTGCACAGTAGTTTACTCAGATATAGACCAACATTTACTTTCTAATGGTTTCATTTTCAGCAGTTTACGAGTCCAACAAAATTACATTTCAGGGGCTCATGCTCCTCCCTACACTAGCAATTCATTGAATCATTCAGGCTCAGAGGGACCTCAGGAGGTCTTTGTCTCACTTTCCTGCTTGAAGTAAGGTCAGCCAAGTTGCTTCGGGTTTTATCCAATTGAGTCTTGAAAATGTCCAGGTCAGTGACTCCACAACCTCCCTGGGCAGCCTGTTCCAGCAGTTAAATATCCACATACTGAATTTTTTCCCTTTTATGTCTAATCAGAACCTTGCCTGTTTCAATTTACATCATGTTGCTTACCTTCCTGCTGTGCACTTCAGTAAAGAGTGTGGGTCCTTCTTCTCGGGAGCCTCTACTTAGGCAAAGCATAGCCTTGTAAAAATGGAAAATCCATCAAAAGGATAATGAAGTAGTAATGGAGTAGTATCCACACAACATTTACATCACCTTCCATTTAACTAAAAGCAGTTGGGGTAGATGAGGTGGGAAATCCTGGAATCAAAATGTACAGACTGCTGGAATGAGCAAGAAGCAATCCCTTTCCTGCACAGAGAAAAGCCAAAAATATTTTCTTAAGGAAGGGAGACAGGGAATCAGCCCTCAGGGAATCAATTTTAATTTAACTCTGTGTCATTTTCCCATACTACTGGCAGAGCAGGAATAATAACACAAGAATGAATTAATGAGTGATTTAGCGGCAAAGAGATATCTTAAGAGTATCACCTAAACAGTAAATACAGAAAAGGCATTACCAAACTTCAAACAATAAGATAAATACTTACCATTTCAAGGTAAACTACATGTGATTACTCCATATGAAGTCCCTAAACTGTACCTAGTACTTAGTGATCAGATGCTACATTCCACATCAAAAGACAGTTGGTTGCATGAAGGAGAGTGAGAAGACAGCAATGCATTAGATACTTGGTTTCTCATGACCGTGATGGCATGCATACAATCCTAGCCCGCAGCCCCATTCTAGCACTACCAGACTTGGGATCAACAACATCAAACACTCCACATGAAATAAAAACAAATTTAACTGTTCTACTGAGACATAGAGAGAGAAAGATGCAGAAAACAGTTAAAGCAAAGTATGAAAATGTGACACTTTCTGCTACTACTGAGTCTTCTGACCTGCTTAGGCCTTACAGTATTTTGAGTACAGCTATGTATTTCAACCACATACGTTTAGCTTTCATGAGGCTTTTTAAGTAAGAGATTCAAGCAGATTGTGCATCTTCATGGCTCGTTGCCTAAAAGCTAACTCTGTCTTTGAGACTATGACACAGTTCTGTGATAACTTCAGGATATGATTTATCCAAATACCCTTTGCTCCCTTCCAAAATCTATTCATATGTGGTAGCTTAAGTGAAGTTCTCATGTAAGTGATATTTATCTACATTAACATATAACATTAATATACCTCTTCCTCCCTATTTCTACTTTGCTTTAATGGCAGAGGAAGGAGTAGCTTCAGGACTCAGTCTAATACATGAGAGTTATTAGTTTCTCCCAAAACCCTGCTGAAAAAGCCATAGTGTTCCACATTAGAAGGACATAAGCTCATGTCTTGACAAGTGCTAATACAATTTCACAGTGTCACATAAAATTAAGTTTATAAGACTATGAATGTAACAAAAACTATATAAATTTTGATTATTAATGCCTTCTGGTGATCATTTTACATGGCATACATCATCAGTCTTGTGGGGAGAAAGGCTAAATAGAAGTTTCAAATCTAACTCTTAACAGAAGACACTAATATCACTGAACAACAACAAAAAAGCAGTAATTAAAACCTACTTTAATATATTAGTTAGGAATCAAACACAAATAACCTATGTGTAAAACAAAATTATAGTGCAAAACTCAGCAATCAAAACCAAGTAAAAGAGAAAAATGAAGCAAATACAGTATAAACAACTGGGAAACAACACCTAACAAGTGTAACAATTGTAATACTTACAAAAGAAGCTAAGATATTCATATTATTCTGTATTTACTATACTACTTCCTTAGTTTTGGGTGCATCATATTCAACAAATATTTTACTTTAGAAATTTCATACACTTTCCACTAACTGTACCAGAACCTAAAACATCTACGTGCATTATGAAATGTAAATAAAAAACTGTTTTCTGTAAGTAGCATTAAATTACAGTTTCAGCAATTGGAAAGGCTTCATCAAGTAATGAATTTATCAGGAAAACACAATATTAATTTTTGGAAAAGGTGCTGTAGTGTTGTGAAGTGCATGGCAATAGAATCAGCTTTTCTACAGGGATTTCCAACACTTTCCTCTTAACACATTCCAGTTTAGAAAGACAGAAAACCACCTTTTGAAGCATTTCATTCACAGTTTTGTCTTGGTTCATTTTCTTTCAATTCTTACTTTGCATTGTTATATACACCATATTCTGTCAGATATTATAAACAGCACCAGTAGTTGGGGTTTGTGCTGGTTTTGGCTGGGAGGGAGTTAATTTTCTTCACAGTAGCTAATATGGGGCTATGTTTTGGATTTGTGCTGAAAACAGTGTTGGTAATACAGGGATGTTTTTGTTACTGCTGAGCAGTGCTTACACAGAGTCAAGGTCTTTTCCACTTCTCACCCCACCCCACCAGGGAGCAGGCTGGGGGCGCACAAGAAGTTGGGAAGGGACACAGCTGGGACAGCTGACCCCAACTGACCAAAGGGATATCCCACACCATATGACACCATGCTCAGCATATAAAGCTGGGGGAAGAAGAAGGAAGCAGGGGACATTTGGAGTGATGGTGTTTCGTCTTCCCAAGTAACTGTCATGCATGATGGAGCCCTGCTTTCCTGTTGATGGGAAGTGGTGAATTAATTCCTTGTTTTGCTTTGCTTGCGCATGCAGCTTTTGCTTTACTTATTAAACTGTCTTTATCTCAGCCCACTAGTATTCTTACTTTTACTCTTTTTATTCTCTCCCTGATCCCACCAGGAGGAGTGAGCAAGCAGCTGTGTGGGGGCTCAGTTGACGACTGCAGTTAAACCATGAGGTATAATACCTAGGAAATTCTCTTACAATAAATATGTTTTATTTATTATACCTTTTATAATTTATATGTTTTATACTATATATATATATGTAAATAAATCTCCATTGCCACCCACCAAAACCCTGCTAAATTTATACTTCCCTGAGTACCCTTACTGGCAGTAATTATCTTCTTGTGAGCAGCTTAACTATACATAAAATAAAGGACAATTTATTCAGAGGAAGGGATGCTCTAGCAATTCAGAAAAACATGACACTAATCAGCCCCGTATTACCATGAAAAATAACTTTAAGCTCTGCTGTGTTTGGATATAATTTTTTTGCCTTCACATTCTTGCCTCCCAATACGAATTAAATTCACAAATGTCTCTTTGATTAAGCCTTCTGCCTATCTACTACTCTGATGAACAATCTCTCCTCAGTAGCTGAAAAGAGCCCCAAAGCCGAGGATTTCACTAAAGCAGGTCAAATGCTAGCTGTAAAGGGTTATGATACCTGAGATCAGGTAATCATACTACCTGTCACTCTGCTGTCACCTCCCTAAATTGCCCTGATAACTCTGCATCAATTCTATTCTGCCACTACAAAGACAGTGATTTCAGACATGTACAACTGAGTAGTAAGGAAGCCTCACCACAGCTCACTCAGTTCCACTGCTGTCTTCTGAATCTCCAAGTGAAGAAATCCTGTCATTTCTTACCAAAGTACAAGCTTGACAGTTTTAACTGACTTTCTTTTTTTCATGCTTCCTCTCCCTGCACACTCCAAGAAGAGAATAAGACTGCTCAGGATCTGGCAGCAGTTTAGCACACAGACTAGTCAATCAAGAGGGCCAGATATCCCCAAACAGCTTCTGAACTCCAACATTCCCATTTTGAGCTTCAGTGTAAACTAAAGAATAAGTATATGCAGACGCTATTGCAGATTACTAATAATGGAGAGTCAATGGCCTCACTAAAACAGATCCAGGCACGAAAAAAACTATATCCATTGCTGGATTTCCTTATATGTTGCCGCTGAAGGATTTCCCAAGAGTATGTCTAAACTAACATAAGTGTCCTTAAGAAGTATGAAGTAGTTTGGACATCCATTTATCCAGCATCCTAGGGATAACCATTCTTAGGGATGAGTAAAAGAATGGGGCAAATACATAACAATACTTTATTGTTATCGAAATGTGAGAGGTTAGCAAATGTGACACCCATCTATAAGAAGGGCCTGAAAAAGGATCCAGGGAACAGGCCTGTCAGCCTGACCTCAGTGCCAGGGAAGGTTATGGAGCAAAGCATCTTGAGTTCCATCACACAGCACCTACAGCACAGCCAGGTGATCAGGGCCAGTCAGCATGGATTCATGAAAGGCAAGTCCTGCTTGGCTAACCTGATCTCCTTCTATGACAAGGGGACCCGCTTAGTGGATGAGAGAAAGGCTGTGGATGTTGTCTATCTAGACTTTAGTAAAGACTTTGACACCACTTCCCACAGCATTCTCCTGGCAAAACTGGCTGCTCATGGCTTGGACAGTTGTACTCTTCGCTGGGTAAAAACCTGGATGTATGGCTGGGCCCAAAGTGTTGTGGTGAATGAAGTTAAATCCAGCTGGTGTCCGGTAACAAGTGGTATTCCCCAGGGCTCAGTATTGGGGACAGTTCTATTAATATCTTTATTAATGATCTGGACGAGGAGATCGAGTACACCTTCACTAAGTTTGCAGACAATGCTGAGTTGAGTGGGAGTGTTGATTTGCTTGAGGGTAGGAAGGTTCCACAGAGGGATCTGGACAGGCTGGACTGATGGGCTGAGGCCAATTGTATGAGGTTCAACAAGGCTGAGTGCCGGGCACTGCACTTGGGTCACAACAATCCCATGCAACACTACAGGCCTGAAGAAGAGTGGCTGGAAAGCTGCCTGGTGGAAAAGGACCTGGGGGTGCTGGTTAACAGTTGGCTGAACATGAGCCAGCAGTGTGCCCAGGTGGCCAAGAAGGCCAATAGCATCCTGGCTTGTATCAGAAAGAGTGTGGTCAGCAGGACTAGGGAAATGACTGTCCCCTTGTACTCAGCACTGGTGAGGCTGCACCTCAAATACTGTGTTCAGTTTTGGACACCTCACTACAAAAAGACATTGAGGTGCTGGAGCGTGTCCAAAGAAGGGCAACGAAGTTAGTGAAGGGTCTAGAGAACAAGTCTTATGAGAAGCGACTGAGACAACTGGGGTTGTTTAGCCTGCAGAAAAGGAGATTGAGGGGAGACCTTACCGCTCTCTACCACCACCTGAAAGGAGATTGTAGCAAGGTGGGTGTCGGTCTCTTCTCCCAAGTAACAAGTGATAGGACAAGAGGAAACAGCCTCAAGTTGCAACAGGGGAGGATTAGATTGGATATTAGGAAAGATTTCTTCACCAAAAGGTTTGTCAAGCACTGGAACAGGCTGCCCAGGGAAGTGGTGGAGTCATCATCCCTGGAGGTATTTAAAAGATGTGTAGATGTGGTGCTTGGGGACATGGTTTAAGTGGTGGACTTGGCAGCGTTAGGTTAACGGTTGGACTGGATGATCTTAAGGGTCTTTTCCAACCTAAACAATTCTATGACTCTATTTACTAGCATAATCCCTCAGCCTCTGCTGATTCATGGCCAGGGACTTTCTGAAGCAGAGGTAGTATCTGTATCTTGCAGCCCTTGATACATTTTTCTTCCATTAACCTGTGCAGTACATGAAAATATATGTCCTCTTATTTGTTTTAAACTTGTCTACAGACAGTTTCAACTGAAGCCCCATCATTCTTATAAACGAAAAATCAGTAATCAGTTGCACCTTGTTCACCCTAGTTCTAATAATCTATTGCTCTAACTCCAGTAACTTACTATAGGAATGCTTGATCATTGAAGCCCTGATTCAACACAGTAAAGCAAATGTTTATCTTCTACATGTAAGGAACATGTGAGCTTTCCATCTACTACTGAACATGCTGTCTGACTGAGGTAGTTCACTAGTAGAACTCATCTGATATTTTCCCAATAAAATACACTTTTATTCAGAAAAAATAACAATATGCCAGAATTGCCAGAATGTCTGGCCTTATTCAGAGAGCCACAAAACATATAGCAAAGCAGGATATGTGATGCTAAAGGCAATCACTAGGAATGTAAAAGATGGGGGATGTTGAAGACCTTACCTTGCTCTTCTCACATGTGCAAATAAACACCTATTACACCTATCATTTTCCTATCCCAGTTCTCCTATTCTGTAAAAAGAATAAATATTTATTGAAAATTCTTCGCCATTTTCAGCCACTAAAATTTCAAGAAAGGATCAGAATTATACAGCATGCAGTCCTCAAATATACAGATTCAGATTGTATCTCTTCAAATGATGGGAGACACCAGGGTACATGAAGTATTCATGTTGGAACAGACCTGAGGAGCACCTAGCAGAGTGTCCTGACTCAAAATAGCCAACACTATATATATAGACAGTAAGTAAAGATCCTCTCAGTTACCTGCAATTTCCAAATTTGGGACAAACATATTTAGTAAAGTGTTATTGATCTATCTTCCATGAATTTACCTAGTTTTGTGTATTTACACCTGTAGTCTTCACAATCTTCTGTGGCAATGCATTCTAGAAAACAACCATGCTCAACTCATGAAAAGGTACTTCCTTAAACTTCATAGCTTAAAATGTTATCTAAAATATGCCACCTGACTCAATCACAGCTCTTTACTATTTGCCCAACACCTGATGTGCTAGGCACATCTGGAGGTGGGCAGAGAAATAAGGTTGGCGAACAGAGTTGGCTGTGAGAATCACCTTCTTGTCTTTCTTATAAATGGTGTTGGGGTGGGAGGAAGCTTTTTCCTATAGCTTCTCTAAAGGGACCTCTGTGTCTCCACAGCCATTAAACATCAGAACTGCAAGTCTAGAAGAGAATCTGCCTGATTCCATAACACTGGGATCAATATCACATCATAACGAGTGATCTATACCATGTTGCTGTGTCCCCTTGCCTTCCTTTGGAAGACATCCCAGGCATACAGGCCATAAAAAGGCTATGGTAGTACGGACATTTAGGCCTCTGACCTGGACAGTCAGAGGACTAGGATTATACTGTGTTCCCACTCTGTTCTTCAGGTATAGGCTTAAAATAAGGTTTGGTTCCTTGTGTAAACTGTAAACAAATGACATTTTAGGCTCCTGCACATCATGATATTCAGTACACATCTATTTCTTGAAAATGAATCATTCTTGTGAAGCTTTCTGTTAGCTCATGTAACTCATTTCAACTCAAGAACCTAGCATGTCTTACAATAATTGGTCTTCATTCTCCATTTTTCTTTTAGCAATATGAAGGACAATCACCTTGTTTCAACCCATTTTATGCTTATCAAACCAGAAATAACTACACAAGTGTAGCAATAAGTGACTAATTGAATTCATAGTTTATTCTAACCTTACAAACACCCTCTTAACCAAACTATACAACTTACTAAGCTTACTAGAAGTTATTGACAGTCTAAAAATTCTATTTAAACATCAAACACCTGTAGTATTACTGATAGTAAAATTTGAGAGCAGGGTTCCATTATTTTAAGACTTTAAACACCAAATCCCTGTTCTTTGAATAACCAGCTAGAGATTTGCTGAAAAACTCAGATCAACTGAAAGATTCTCACTGATGTTGCTGTCTTTTAGCATAGGACCACAATAGGAACTGAAATCAGTGAACTCCATGAATGACATGGAACAGACCTGCAAGTCTCTCTTGCTTCAGCAACTTTATATATTGACAGAAAGGAAACAATACTGAATATGGTATTTGGTAAACTTTTACACAGGTGTCCAGTGGCAAATATAATGCATGAAGACATTGCTTTAAAATTAGGAGTAGATTTCAAGTTTATGGCTTCTCTCTAGACAACAGTCCTGCAGATCAAGAAATCTGGTAAAAAAATACTGTTGACAGTATCTGCAATAATGTTGTCATTAAAATTTCAGTGAAATACCATAAAAAAATTTTAACATACTTTTTGAGGTTATTTTTCACTTTAGCTGTTTTGTAAAAATAATTACTCCAACTGATTTATCAATCCTGGCATTATTTGTATACTACATTTGCATAAAAATTATCAGCATTTACTTTATTGTTTGAAGCACAGAATAACAATTCATATATTGCAGTCAAAGCAAAAAAGATAAAGATGTAATAAGACTTACTAGAACTAGAGCAAGCTAATCACTCTAGCCTGAAGATAAATATAGAAGTTATCCATAATTGGCTATTTTAAAAAAGAAATTCCTTTCCACAACCTTGGTGGTTTCTTTGATGCCCTTTTTCCACAGCCCTTTCCGCTAGACTCCAATATTTAGTACACATTCTCAGGATTAGATCCTGCACATGGATCCCTTCAGGTAAACTCCACATAACCAACTACAGTAAAGAAATAACAGAATATATATGCTAAAAGGGAAGAGTGAGAGAAAGAAGAAGTTACTGCAAATACAGCCTCCTGAAGGAAAGAATGTGTCTTCACGTAAGTCCACAGAAGACCAAGAGCTGTCTGAATAGCAGCCATAATGCTCTCTACTGACCTCTACAGGTTTCACAGTCTTTACCACTTACGGTAGACCTATGCAATAGCATAACAATCCCAGCCAGGTACCATCATTTACAAACTGTACCCTAGGTGACAACTGCGGACATTTCTCAGCGCTATGCTAAGGCCTTTTGCACAACAAAGACTAATTAAGAAGCAAAGAACACAAGAGACATGGGGCAAGTGTGAAAGACATTCCGGAATCCACAATTATGGTCTAAAACACCCACAGGGAGAACAGAATCAGTTGTAAGTGAAAGGCAATATAAAATGAGAAAACAGTTGTAAGAGATCTAACTGTACACTGATCCACCTATCTCAGAAGAGAAGCCTTTATCTAAAAGAAATGAAAACTATGTCCCTACAGATGCCAGAGAGAGTAGAAGAAACCTTCCATCATGTCAATACAACTTCTCAGTTTTCAAAAAGACAGTAGTGACTTGGAAAAAAATAGCTTTAAGGGATGTCCTGGATCTGGCTGGGATGGAGTTAATTTTCTTCATAACAGCCCACATGGTGCTGTGTTTTAGCTTTGTGACTAAAACAGTGTTGATAACACACCAATCTCTTAGCTACTGCCAAACAGCCCTTGCACAGTGTCAAGGGTTTCTCTGTTTCTCCCTCTGCCCCACAGTGGGTGGGCATGAGACTAGGAAGGGAGACAGCTGGGACAGTTGACCTGAATTGGCCAAAGGGATATTCCAGGCCCTATAACATCACAGTCAGCAATAAAAACTGGGGGTATTTTTCCAAAGTACCTGTTGTTTGGGGACTGGTTGGGCATTGGTCTGCTTGTGGGAGATGATGAGTGATTGCGTTGGCATCACTTGTTTCAGGTTTTGGGGTTTTCTTTCTTCTTCCTCTTCCTTTCAATTCTTAAACTACCTTTATCACAACCCATGATTTTTCTTGCTTTTGCTCTTCCTATTCTCTCCCCACTACCACTGTGGGGCAGTGAATGAGTGAGGTGCTCTGTCGTCCTTAGCTGCTTCCTGGGGTCAACCCACAAAGAGGGCAAAAAACACCTTTTGGAACTTTTGCCTTCAACTGTTCATTGTCTATCCAAATTCTAAATCTTTCAGGCGTTCCAAAGTACCTGATAATCAAGATTATCAGAAATTGCCTACCATACAGATAGAAGAAGATTGAAGCTAAATGGGAGATAAATGGAAGACTGAAGATCAGACCTTTTATAAATTGTGATAACAGTAAATTGAATTTATTGACAATTTTCTTAGAATCAAATAGTTCCATTCAAATTGGGATGAACTATATCTTCCACATCAGACTCTAAAGAAAAAGGTACTGAATGTCAAATACCTATCACTTAGAAAGTCAATTACATCTCACAAAAATAAAGCTTAAAATATTTCATTCATACTAGTCATACCATTCACAGAGCAGTAACATCATGACTGTTCATATGCTGAGCCTGGTCCATATAATATAATCCTTCTTTTGCTCCAGTAGAAACTATCAAGGAGCACAAAAGTATGTAAATTATTCACACATTCTGAAAGGTAATACAAGTAAAAAAAAGCCATAAACCAGTCCCTTTTTTCTTTCTTTTTTAGATACAGAGAACGCCTTCTCTTTTCAGCTGTTGAAATTTGAAGGAAACAGAAAACTTCATACAAATGGCTCCATAAAAGCTATGATCACCACTCTGTAAGACATTAGAATTGGAAGCATGTAGATCTATGGCAATTTCAAAAAAAAAAAAAAAGCTGAATCAAGTATTTATCTACACATTAACTTTTTTTCAGAAATTTCACTAGGAGGGCAACAGTGATGCAGACAGTCAAATCATGCATACAAAGACATTTCACTTAAATTTTGAAGACATAGTGTAAGATGAACAACTTTGCTTTTTTGAAGAGAAAAATGATGGTGGACCATGCCTTGCTAAATATTTTCTTGGAATCTGAGAACATCAACGTTTATTATTGCATTGAGTGTAAAGAATCAGCATTCAGTGATAAGAACATGAGACAAATAACACTGACATTATGACTTTCCTGTGACTTGGCCTAAAGCAGTGATCACTATCTCTGACTAGACAGAAAAGTTCTCTTCTTCCAGTGGCGTGAAAATACTGTCCTACACTGAATTTCCAGCTTGCTGGTGATTTGAACCTGAGGACCATCATACAATGAGGAGTTCGTGATCTACAAAATAACTGAGCTAAGCAGGCACAGGTCTGTACTGCGCTTTGCTGTGCTGCACATATCACTTGGCCGCAGGATAAAGTTAGCCAGCTAATCAAAAGGGAGAAGACTGTAAGCAGCTCCCACTTGGCATTTGACAATCACACCACCTGCATGGTGAACCACCATGCTGTCATGTGAACATATTTTGCTTGACAATAGAAATGCTGAATGAAATTCTTTACTTACAACAAAACCTAAACTAAATCATTTACTTCTAAGAGCTCTCAGGTCTGTAATGCTTGTGAACCTTAGCATGGCAGGATGTGTGCAGTGTACCATGCCATGAATGGAGGTCTGTCCAATGTTGTGCAACTTTGGGTTCCCATCATCTGCAGGGATGTGAGATTATATATGCTATCTCCTTTTTCCACCTCAAAAACTTAGTTTTTTTATATTTAAGTCCACACCTGATGGAGTCTGAGTACCCTTCTAATGGAGATCTGTAAGACACACTTGCACCAGTGCCACTGAAAATTCTGCATGCAGAAGAGGCCTACAGGTAATGTTACCCATTTTCCAATAGCTTCTAAAAAGGAAGAGTCAGCAAAAGGGGACACGATGAGCAATTCAGCTTTCTCCCACACAATCTTTCTACTTAAACCCCAACAAAACAGGCTGAGGACCAGAAAACTGCCCTGAAGATGTAGTTTAACTCACAAACCCTCCTTCTCAGGGCCTTGGGGCCTCTCTTCTGGCAAATAATGTATTCTAGTCACATAATGGAGGAGAAGTTTTTGTCCAGCTGGGAGAGACAACAAAGAGGAACAACCTGCTGTTAATATTGTAATAATTTATCAGGTCTAGAGTCTGTTTCCTGCATGTTACCAAAGACCTCTAGGAAACAGGGAAATCAGGAATGTCTGTTGAACCAGAGGCAATGTACTGAAAGCATTGCAGATTGGATGTTCTTTCATTAAAGCACTCAGAGACTTATTAGAAAAGCAGTATAGAATATTTAAGGGGTAGACCTACCGGGCACTGAGTTATTGTCTCACCCTACAGGCAAAGGCAATCTTTACTAAATTCTGTTTATCTCCTCTTGTTATAAAATGTAAATATATAACCAGCCAATCTTTCAGGGGTGTTACAATGATTAAGTAATTAACATTTGGAAAGCTCTTGAAGAAAAAAGAAATTCTAAAGATTAGAAGAGTTATTAAAGCAAAGAGAAGATATCAGGTATCTCACAAAGGAATAATTAAAAAGTATATTACTACTTAAAGTGCATTTCTATCTTTAAAGATTCTGGTTTATAACTGCATAGCAAGAACTACGCATAATAAACATCAGGCAGACAATCACTGAACTTTCACTTAAGACTTCCACCAGTATTACTGTGAAACCAGCTCTGAAGAAGAGATGGTTATACAAGTCCTGATACTGCAAACACATAAATTTAGCTTAGATATATGATTATTTGCATTGAAATCATAAAGACTTTTCAGAATCATACGCATGGCATACGCACCAATTGCAGGAAACAGACTTCAATTATCACCACCTTTCACTTCAATCACACCCTTGTGAGCTTCCTGGCTACACCTATCTTTGGAGTGGTGTTTCATAGTAAACTATTGCATAGCATGTATTAACATATGGTAACATTTTTAATACTGTGAGCATGCATAAAGATTGGACAACAACAAAAAAAGAGGTGATTGAGCATTATGACTAAATATCCTAGAATCATGGAACCATTTAGGCTGGAAAAGACCCTTAAGATCATCCAGTCCAATCATTAACCTGACACTGCCAAGTCCACCACTTAAACCATGTCCCCAAGCACCACATCTACACATCTTTTAAATACCTCCAGGGATGGTGACTCAACCACTTCCCTGGGCAGCCTGTTCCAGTGCTTGACAATCCTTTTGATGAAGAAATCTTTCCTAATACCCAACCTAATCCTCCCCTGGTACAACTTGAGGCCATTTCCTCTTGTCCTACCACTTGTTACTTGGGAGAAGAGACCAACACCCACCTCGCTACACTCTCCTTTCAGGTAGTTGTAGAAAGTGATAAGGTCTCCCTTCAGCCTCCTTTTCTCCAGACTAAACTGGAGAACTCTCAGTCACTCCTCAAAGGACTTGTTCTCTATATCAATATTGTGTTAAACAGTACAGAACTTATTTTTCATCTTCCTTACTTGTAAAAAGGTCAGAATGTTTATGTAAGTCCAAGTGTGCTACAAAAAACCTTATGCTTTTACTATGTGTATGTTTATGCATAACAATACATTTAAACAATGATATTCTTACACTTAATCAAACAACTGATTTTTTTAAAACCAAATGAGTCATGCTTTCGTGACTATTCAATCAATATTCCCCGCAATTTCTGGGAAAATACAGTTCAGTCCTCTCTAACAGACATCAGTAAGATACTGAGGAAATAACATGATGTCAAAGTCTCAGTGGACTTCAGCCAAATGTGAAAGACAACTTAAGCTCAAATGTCATGGAATTCCAAAAGGACTGCAAAGTTTCACAAAGAACTACTTCAGCTCCTGATTAGATTTAGAAAACACAATACTTGGCATTATGATGTATATAAAATGAGCCTCTTGATACCATTTTCAGTCACAGACCTCAATTGCTTTACCCTTGTACATTTACAAATACATGTGATTTCACAGTTACAGTTCTCAGCTTTTTAAAGTCAGGAAGATCCTTTCCATTATGATGTTACCTACCAGTAGTCTATTTCAGCCACCTGCGCAACTGAACACACTTAGAAAGTTACCAGTGCATTAACTACCCTCCTATGCATCTTATATATAAGCAGTGATAACTGAAATCAGAATGTAGCCCATAATATTCTTTTTCATCTTTGCACATAAATTTATTTTGAAAAGGATTCTTCAACAGTTTAATTGTTTCTTCTACTTGGAATGTTTAATTCTAGCTAAACCTTCACTGATAATTTTGATATGAGGGTTTTTCTTTTAAAATATACCAACAGTCAGTTTCTTGATTTTAATACCTAAATAAATCAACCAAACTCTGAAAAAGATTCTCTTGAACACACATAATGATGGAAGTTTGTGTTCAAGAAAACCTGCATAAGTAGGGTACACATTAAAATCATCTGCTATAAATAGTAGAATTTGTTTTCCCAGAATCCAGGCTTAGGAGCGTGAGGTTTTGTTATTTTTTAAGAAAGGGCTGAATAAGCAACGAATACTGAACTCTAAAGGGAACAAGTCAAGTAGCTATACGCAACAATGCCCTGCAATTCAGTGATGGCAGAAAGCCATGATTTGAAATTAGCTGTACTGCATATAAGCAGTGTAAAAACCATCAAAGCAGTTAATGGATTAATGCAGTACATAATAAAAAAAATCAATTCCAGTATCATACGGTTACTGATCTGGAAAATATAGCACTGAAAAATACCTGTTTGCTAATAGAAACTTAAGTTCTTTATGCTACCTTCAAAAGAAAATATAACACCCTTCCTGGGTAACACTTTGTCATACCCTCAAGTTTTGAGCACTTCTGGAGGATGTAACCTAACCATTATATCAAATATAAAACACATACTGTCAGCAAATTGCAAAATGAGAATTAAAATAAAAGCCAGTCTTCCAGCAGCACTGCATTTTCAACACCAAGGTGTGCATACTGAACTTTCTATCAGTCGTAGTTACTATAATATGGCTATATTATAACCACTATAACCATGGCTACTCACCAAGTATGCCATGATTTTGTTTCAGAATCTCCGTAACACATAATAGCCTACCCGTATCAGAGGTCCTGTTCATGACCTTTCTTAGTTTTAAGGTGATTTTGTATAAACTTTGCCCGTTTCGATGAAACGCATGACAGAAAAATGTTCCAGGTTTCTCATGACACAAAACCAGAATGGATTCTTATAAACGAATCCTTATTAAAAAAAAATCCAAAACACTTCTTTGTACATAGATAATATTCTGCCCAAACATCGACACTAGAAAATAAAACTTCCTTTATACTGCCTTTCTGGTTCCAGATACCTTCAGGGATTCAAGTGTCTAGAAGGAAAGACCTACACATCTACTGGATACCCTTTCCTCACTATATCCACAGAAGTTAACAGAAGACTTTACTCTGTATGTGATACATAATGAGGCCAATAACATCAGACTCACACACAGAGAGCTACCTACTGTATCTTCCAGATGCCACAGAATCTGAGAGGAGTCCTGTGGCTTATGTCAGCACAAGACACCTATTCAAGCTTTCTTTTTATGTCACATTGACAAAGTTGGAAAGGTCTGTAAATTGAAGGAGGAAATATGGAGGTAATGCAGCTACAGACTAATTATGGTCTTCACTGGAATCCATGGATTAGTTCTGGAAATACCAACTAATTCCATGAAGACTGCAGGCCCACAGTCACAAACACTGTGACTTCCTTCAAACACAAAGAACTAACTGTGATACCTGAGTGACCCAACCCATTATCTCTTCTTTCTTGTAAGAACAAAGGCATGCATCAAACTTAAAACTACTGAAAAAAAGAAACCGTGTATTAATTCACAATTATTTAAGCATAACAAAACACTTTTTTACCATGAGCATGGTCAAGCACTAGAAAGGGTTTCCCAGAGACGCTGTAGAGTCTCCATCTTTGGAGCCAAAACCCAACTGAACAATGTTCAGAGCAACCTGCTCTAGCTGACTGTTTTGAGCAAGGGGTTGGACTAGGTATCTCCAGCAATCCCCTCCAACCTCAACTATTCTGTGATTCCATGAAGACTGTGGTAAGGAAGCAACAGAAATATAACAGAAACAGAGTAAAGCACCATGTGTTTTTCTGATTTTTAGAATAAGGTCCAATCTGAAACAAATAATTTGTGATAGAATTTGTAAATGTAAGAACTCTGAGCTATCCTGAGATTGCATATTTCCCTTGCTTTGATCCCACATAAATTTCTATATAGAAAAAACTGGGGGAAAAAAAATCCATAACTACCTTTTAAGCATCTTACATTGAAGCTTTTAAAAACAGCAGAAAAGAGACTATTAATTAACTTTCTTTAATAATTTCCCTCCTTTCACAATTAGTAATTCTAGGAAAGGAAGGAAGCAGTGAGCACAGAGCCTTCTAGAGTGCAATTTAACATACAATACAGCCTACTGGAAAATTCAATCAAATCCTCTGGAGAGGTTACAAATTCACATTGCATAAGCTATTTGTAGCTAGTAATTCTCAAATAAAACCCACTGAAGTTAGAACTGTGATACAGCTAAGAAAAAGAACAACCACATGAAAATTAGTGAAACTGATTTTGCTCCTCGTACAGAAATACATCCTCCAAGTAGAACCTGCAAGTGATTGATGTAGAAATTCAAATTAATTATTTAAGCACCTGAAGTGTTTGATATTTCACGGGATGTTGATGCAACTGGCAGTTTATTCACACATATATACAGTCTTCATTACATTCACTCCTGAAAGTTGCAAGTTAAACCCTGTGAACCTTCACACAGCTGCTGGATACTTTAGCTTCAAACATAGGGAGCAGTTTCAAACTAATCTATGTTTGACCGGATATTACACTTTTTAGATTAATCTATAATAAAAAAAGTATCAGAAAATACACATAATTTTTTGCAGTTACCCAGCAGTTCCATTGCATCATCTTCATTGTCAATATCTTCTTCAGTTACAGATGGAGCTGTGCTTTGAGCAGAGTCAAAGGAGTCCTGAGAAAGCATGGCAGCCAGCAGTTTCTTATGTTGCTGCTGTTGTTGTTTTAGTCCTTTGGTCTTTGGCTCCATTTTTAAGCTGTGAGGGAGGAAACCACAACTTTCTCTTACTGATGCTCTCTACAAAACATGTCACACATTTGTCAAATTACTGTAGCCCATGATGTCTTCCCGATCTGAAGGTTAATGCCATCACACATAAACCAGCTGGTTATCACTCATTCCCTGATCACTGGATGTTCTAAGTCAGTTTGTGTTTTCAGTTCCTACCTAAAGTTTTGACTGAATGATGATGGGAAATTTCCCATTGACTTTATGGGCAATAATCAAGTCTAAATAAGCTACATATACAGAACAGCAGGATGTCAATTACTAATCAGTATTGCTAAGGCACTGATCGCACAGCAACAAAGCTGACAACAAAGAACTGCTCCCCTGAGTGGTTATGTTATCACAACCCCACACGATTAAGGACTATATAGTTGTAACAGCTCTCATGGTTTGTTGACCTGTGTCCCTAACCTACAGACAACTGGAACTGCACAGAAGTTAGCAGAAGAGCCTAAGGCAGGACTTGCTACAGTTAACAATTTCTGATTCCTTTACAATATCAAGATAAAGACAGCGGTACAGAAGCTTGGTGCCCCACATGAGAGTGTCAGCAACACCTTAGACTGTCTTACAGTCTATTGCAGGAAGGCAGATCTGTTGTAAATGTATGAAATTTAGTATAATCAATGATAGTTAATTTCCTACTGCAAAGATAAACACTAATAAGATAAAGTGGACCTTGAAGATGAAGAACAGGCTTTGAATTTAGGACATCAGGTTATGGATGGGGCCTCTGAAAGCCCTAATTCATTTCAGGCTCTAAGAAACAAGAGCATCATATTAAAAATTACTCCAATTCCCCAGTGTGTACATACATTATCCCTTGAGGAAGTTTCCCAAGAGCCTTGTTCCTCAGAATTTCTCCTGGAAATTTTTCATGTAGAAAACTACTAACAACGACTTGGAAATGAGTTTAATCCTATTTTCACGGTGTTCAGATTTCTAAAAGATGAGCTCAGTACCAGCAGGATTGCCATCAGCACTTTTATACGGTCCCTTATCACATAGTAATACCTTGCCTTGCTCCCTTACAGCAGCAACAGAGAGCAGTACAAAACCAGTGACAAATACAATCTTTCCTCTGTAGCAATCCAGAACATTAAGGGCAAAAAGGTGACCCTTCTTCATCAGTTTGATAAGACATCACTAATACAGCTACCTCAGACTGGCTACACTATCTTTTCCAGTCAAAGTAGTAGTGAAACCTGTCCTTTCAGTTGCTCAAAGTTAATTCCCCTTCCTTTTTTAAGTAACTGGGCCTGGCTTTCAGATATACAATGTGTGCTTCTGTTGCTCATCATCACAGGGATGTATGTTTTTAAGGAGAAAATAGTGGTTCTTTCCCACTGTCCAGTACCAAATGGAGCAAAAAGTGAGGTTCGTAGCTGCAAAGACAGAAAAAGCAGACAACTCACAGATTCCCAAATATCATGTACTATGTATACTCACTATGATCTGCTTTATGCTGAAAAGACCAATATTAAAAATGGGCATGTTATCAACAGACCAGTGGTCCGTAGGAATATGCCATTCTCTGCAGCCTATTCAGTCCCCTATAGAATGCTATGAATGTGTAAGGACCCAGGGCTTCCCCTTCCACCAAACAGAAAAAGCCTGTATGCTATGGTCTGTGAAAACAACACAGAGAGAGGGAGTCACATGACACTGATGGCAATTACTCTACCAGTGATCTGTCAGTGCCTAAGACTCTGGATATTTATATATTATTTCATTTATGTAGCATTTCCTTATGCTTAGTGATAGGTAAAAGAAAACAGGTTACCGGGAAATGTGACAATTACAGTTTTCACTTTCCTGTTCTTATGCCGTAACTAAAGATTACTTTGCTGGCTTATCACATAAATCCTGATAATTAGTGATCAATAAACTATCATTTTTTATTAAAAGTGTTGCTAAATCAAATTTAACAAGATATAATTGAAAACATTTAAGGTGAATTTCAAATTGCTCCCTCTTCCAGTTGCCAGGTAAAAATGTAACTGAATTATTTTAGGCTACATTAACTATAAAGTAGATGAATGAAATACAGATGAGATAGCCAAAAATTCTTTTCAACTGATAACAACTTCACTCTTTTGAGAGTTTCATTTAATCTCATAAAACCTGTACTATTCCCACTACTTTTAAATCTACTAGGTATATGCTACATTAAAACTAAATTATTATTACTTATTACTTGTCTCTTGCATTTGATGTATAGTTAATTTCAAATTCTGCTAATAGTACTTTAATTCCCAGTAACATTGAATCAGACCTTGAAGAAACTGCCTGTTATTAGTGAACTATTATTAAACATTCAGATTAACCTTGATCAATACAGGTCTTTTAAACTTCCATATATAGGTGGCATCAATTTTAGTATTACCACTATCTCAAAGTTCTGCAATTTTATGATTATTTCGCAAGACTGCAAACATGCTTTTTATAAATGCCTTACAAAAGCTGATGAAATGCTAATGAAGCAAAGAATTATCCTAGACATAAAATCAGTCATCCAAATGTAAATCCATATGCTGCATGTAATTTAGTAGTTATTCATTTCCACTGAATATCAGTATTCCCACTTAATGATACACATTTTCCAACAGGTCTTCAGCACTTACTGCACCAAAGAACTAGAGATATTAGTGTCCTACAAGTCTTTCCTGACATCAAGTACCCCATATTCTCGTTATCTCACACACCAGGCAATGTGATTTTGTCATGATACTCCACAAGACTTCTCAAATACTATTCTCAAAGCCATTAATCACATTTTTTTAATTATAGCATTAGCTGTGAGGTTTCTCACAGCTTGTACCACCCTCTCCAAAGAGAAAAATATGCTGCTTTGAATCATCTTTGTTACTCAGAACTAAACCTCTTTGCTCCCTTCTACAGATTAGACAGAGATGCTTATTTCTGCTCCTTCTTATCAAGAGAAGGGACACAATATCCTCAATTTTGTCTGCAATGTGGAACAGATCTTTATTCAGTGCCTTTATTGGACTGCTGAATAAGGACAAAGAAACCCAGGCCCTCACAATCAAGCTGCAGTGCCAGCTGTTGACTCCATTACTTTCCCAGGAACCGCACTGGAGAGACCCAGTGTCTGAGTTCTGTTGGTTCCAGTCCAACGTCTGGCTGAGGGATCATTACTACGTGCTGCTACTTCTTTGAAATAGTACTACTTTCAGCTTCCCCCACAATAATCTAATTAAAAGAAGAAAGAAGAACTTATGGATAACAAACATTCCCAACATGTGAGGAAAGTTAATGAATGCAGCCTGTAAGAGTACAGCAAGTGACAGACTAGTTCCCTTGTGACAGGGAGGTGAATTCCAGCGTAGAAGGCACATGGAGGACATACTGAAGGAATACCTTAGACCTTTTCAAAGAAAAGCAGAGAGTTTCTGCCTTCTTAAAAGAGGAAGAAAAAGGTGTCTGCCGCAGTCAGAGTACTCGTTATAATCAAGGAGAAAGGCAACAGGGCTGAGGGACAACCACAGGTTTTAAGCCAATTAACAGAGGCAGTGCACAAGCTTTACACTTACAAAAACCAAAAGCATGAATCCCTTTTAAAGAAAGGTTGTAAATACTCCATATTCTGTGATAAACAGGTATCTTTAAATCATGGAAAACGGACTCCTTGTAAAAATTATAATCTCTTCCATGTAGCTGAAGCATATTAACAAAGATACACCCCCATCCTCAGTCAAGTGCAATAATCGTCAGAAGTTATTTACTGCAGAGAATACAATTTTCTTTTTGAGAAAGAATTGTTAATAACACCAAGATGCTAAGTATAAGAACTGAAGATGAATTTAGGAAGTCCTGATAAAAATAACATAGATGCTGTTTCCCTTGTCTATCTTTCCTTTGAATGAGAAAATCAGATTTATCACTGAAGTGTCAAGAAGATTAACAAACAGCTACTACCAACTGCTGAAAGACAGAAGGGTTTGAAGTATTTGAATGAAGCTATACATCACAAAGTTATTATACAATGAACCCCAAACATGTCAACATACACTTAGCTTTATACATGGAAATAAAAACATGAGATTGCAAATGAGTATAAAGTTAATCATATATAAAAGCATGAGAAGAAACCAGTCACATCTTAATGTCTTCCATTTATTCTGCATGCTGACACACTATGGCATGGGAATTTAAAAGCCCTGCACTCTGTTCTCAGAAACAGGGTGTTAGAAAGACAGCTCTGCTTCACAAATTATAAAATTTCTAGGCCAAACCAAAATCCCACCTTCCTCCAGGACTGCTGCTATCCTCGCTGTCCCACTGCTCATTCTTATTTCTTGGTATTGGCGGCTGCAGCATCTCAGCAGCCAGTGGGTCTGCATCATTCTCTTCACGGCCAATCCATTCTCCAATCACACGAGGTCTGAGAAGGGGGGTGTTAAAACCTGTTGTGTCCTGAAAAGAAATAAAAAGAAACCAAACAGAAACAGTGCACTGCTTGTTCTCAACCACACATGTAAATAGGAAAAGAAAAGCAGAAATAGAAAATAAAACTATTCACTAAAAAAGTACAAAACCAGTACAGTACATTATCATTTCAGAGGGCTATAAAATACCCAGAAACAACCCTGGACTAATGAAAAGTTTCCTATTAACAAAATACCAAGAGAGAGTTGTCCATCCCGATGCCTCAAATCTCTCCTATTTCTTACTTTTCAATAGCAACTGTAGCAACTGGGGGCATCATCTTGAAAATTACAGTTTTTTCTTTATAAATGTACAACTCTTAAAACCAGCACTATATCAGTTCTGCTAAGAAACATATGAGCTCATTTGTATAATAAACACTGCAGCCAAAAGACTGTTGTAGATTAATAGCATCGCTCTTATTTGCATTATGAATTAATGCAAAACTAATAAATACATCTGCATTTGGCATTTTAAAAATAACCCTGCTGGGATTTACATAATGTATCTTTCAATTCTGAAAATGGTATTAACATTTTAATAAAATGCATTTCTGAGACTAGTACTCATATTTTTAACCACTTACTGGAAGAAGATAGCTGGAGAGGATTACAAGAAGCAAGCATATAACTGGATTATTGAAAACAATAGCTATAATTTGCATTATTATATTAGGAATTTAGATTAAGGAAACAAATTGTCCTTAAAAATTGTATGAAAAAGCTGCTCTGAAGTGGTATCTCTGTCCTCAATGTTACTAGAACGGTTGTAGATAAAGGATCATGTGCAACAGTATAGTCAAACTAAAAAACATGCATGTGTGCAAAAAAATATGAAATAATGGGATAGGAATATTTATTTTGCTTTAATTAAACTCTTTTCTAGGCTAGCAAAGACATTTCAAATACAGTGTTCCTAATTAGGAGAGATATATTCTATTCCTATCCTTTAATGAGAGAAGATTTTAGAAAAACAAACCCTTGGCTGTTACCTAGCTCAGTGTCTCAATAAATACTGCTGCCATAAAACAATGCTTTCCAAACAAAGAGCATCTGGAAAAAGTACAGCACAGTGATTACTTAGCCTAGCAACCATATTTTCTCATCTTCCTAAAACCAAACCATTTTTAAAGTCTCTTCCTAATTGACACAGATATGGTAAAAGCACAGTTTGAAGTAGAGGCCTCTGCTGAAATGAAACAAACAAAAAAAGGCCACAAACTGCTTTCGTATTAATATATTTACCCCACTCTGCCGAGACACTGTAATTTTGCTCAGCAGAACTCCAAGAGCTTCCATTTTGATAGAGTCAAATGTGACCCAGGCCCTGGATTAGACTCATTCACCCTTGCTCTTTTGTTCTGCTTCCTGCAATGTGCCTGTGAGTGCATTACCACACTCCACTCTCCATATGTCTCTCCAGAGTCACTTGACTAATTCACTTTTTACACAATGTCTGTTTTCTGCAAGGTTGACATGCCACAGTAGGACCACTGAAAATGGAATGCAGCCAATACAAAAGAGAGAAATCTGAGGAAAACACTGGCTTCAGAGGTTTTAGAACACCTAACTACTGGTGTCTTTCTTTTATGAACTTACAAATATACATTTTGTGCATTGTCTGGTGCTGTGTCATAGCCAGGTAATGTAGACTAGATGACAGTGGCCTCTGGGTCACTTGACAGGCATAACCTGTCATGGGTGTGATTAGCATCGTATGTCTCTGAGCTAGGAAAAAAAAAAAAATCACAATGTCTTCATTACATAAGGTGCTTACATTAGTTTCTTTAAGTAAGAATCATTTGACCCCTTCTGAGGTTTATTTCTGCTCCTCTAGCCATTTTTTCTCTTCTCTTTCTCCCTAAGAGAAGTTCTAATAATTAAAATGCTTCCTGGAGCTAGTTAAACTTGCAACAACCTGCAGTGTCAATCTTGGTAAAAGCTTTCAGTCCCTTAAGTGAAAAGGAAAAGCACCTAAAAATCTGCCCTTTTTTTCAGTACCGTAAGTTTTTTCTGACACTGTATACTGCACCATCAGCATATGAATAAGTAAACCATGAATTCTGTGTCTATCCTTGTTATGCTGATTTCTTTTCTAGACATTTTAGGGATTAAAGTAGCACTTTCATACTCTACTTAATAGAAATGTAATTTACATTACATAGTCATGCTTTGCTTCACTTTATCACCTTGCTTCCCTTTTTGAATCTTGTTAGATTAGTACTCCACAGTTTCAGTGACCTAATTTATTTTCCTCCTTTCAACTATATAAGCAGCCACAGTGAAAACAGTAAATGAAAAATCAGAGACAGCTTCATTCAGAACACCAGGATGTTTATTTGGCACCTCATTTTAAAAGTTTCAACAAATTCAGATGAAGTATTCTGTTCTCAAACAAGTTTTTATAAGGTCTTTTTATATATAAACCTTAGAATCTTAACTGACTTTCATTTTATATTCCCCCATAAATAACAGAAGAGATTGACAGTGACATTAGTGTGCTCAGAAATATTTTCAGGACAGGTAGGTATTTAAATCTGTACTAAATAAACCTAGAGGATTATGTTATGGTGCAGTCCAGATGTCATCCACTTATTCACATCAGTGGCTACCAACTTGACACACTCAAGCTTCCTTTATGTGGAGACCAGGAGAAGGGAAAGACTGGAGGATAGCTGAATCTCATCTTCACATTGAGTTGAGATGTGGTTGCAGTATGCAACCCCTACCAGGGAGCACATTTGTGTATCCATTTACTTAAGCATAGTTTTAAAAGCTCAGTATTCCTTATTTCTGGTATGGATTTTGAGGGAACCTTCATAGTGAGAAATACTTTCAGGTGAAAAGAAATTTGTTTATTTTTATGACTTAGAGTAGTTGTTTCCTCTATTTTATTAATTATAAGCTGTTTACATTGTAGTAATACTACAAATAAGAAGAAAGAATACCCTAGACACAGCATAGAAAAAATGTTTTAATATTAACATTAAGGGTCAAAATCTGTTATGAATTATCTGATCATCTTCACTCAAGTCTGATTCTGGATCTCTAACACTTAGGTGTCTCCCATTATTAATGTTTACAGTGACTGAAAGACATTGTTGGGACTTCTGGACAAATCTCATAATGTTATAACACGTCTCACATTATCTGTGAGAGCTCCACTACATGAATCTTAAAGCACCAATCCATCAAATATTGGGATTATGTGAAAATCTCATTTATTTAAGAAGAAAGTACTTCTAGTCTTTGTATTTGCAGTAAAAAAAAAAAGCATGGAAAACACTCACTAAGCGTTCTTTAGAGAATCAAAAGTCAGAAGATGAATAAACCTTCCTCTACCTCCTTTTAAATTGCTTTAAAATGTCAATATTTTAGTCAGCCTCCAACTGTGGCAAGAGGTAAGGAGCATAACTCCCTTTTTTGCAAAGTCTGGTTCAGAAACATTGATGAAATGGGTACAAACATATAAACCCATTTTAAACATATTTCTGCACTGTAACATCCTGGCTACATTTTGCCTCAATGTATCTTATAATGCAGACATTGTACAGTGCAACATATATTACAGTTTATTCTGTGACATATAGACAATCAGGGTCTTCCAGCAGCAGTAAATTCTACAGGAGGCCCGTCATCAGTAGTCCCATGGTCAGAGCATTCACCTAGGACACCAGAGTTTCAGTAGTACAGCTATTCTATACCTCCGTGTGTATTTGAACTTCCACTTCCCAGAGAAGTGTCCGAACAGACTTAGGAAAAAAAACTGAAATTCACAATTAATTCAGTGTTTTTCTCTAGATTTTTTTAATCTGCCTAGGATTCCGTGAATTTCACAGAAAGGCTAACATCCTAGCTCAACTTCTTTGTTTACATGAAATTCTTCACATTATTGAGCAGCTTGAGGAAACTACACACTTTCATGCATAGTTTCTGTTCAGTGGTAAGGAGGGTGAGTCAATTCAGAAATCTGTATTATATTAACTCTGCACTTTAGCCTTAAAATCTGTGAGTCACAAGCCGTACCTTCTCATTTTCTTTCCTTACACACCATACTTGCAGTGCCAGTTGCTGATTTTACATAGCTTCCATGGCCTAGAGACAGAGGCTGAATCATCAAGAGAGACAGAACACCAAACTCTGCAAGTCTTAAGTAAATGAGATGAAAAAGGAGGGAATCTATACAATAAATCTGATTTAATTGCAGTAATCCTAGGCAATTTTTTTGCAATGAGACCAATGAGCTCAGAAATCTTATTAGACTATGTCAAACTGAAAGCTTCCAATTTGACTGAAAGACTGACCTTGTCTGCCTGTATTTTCTCTACCTCTGTCTTGGGCTGAAGCCCTAAGTACTGGCACAAAGCTAATAATAGCATACATTTGACAAGAATCCATTTAAATGAAACACCCTTCCACAGAAGTGATTGTAATTCAGAGCAAACTGGTTTTCTAAATCAAAATGCTCCAGTAACTAAGCAACTAACTAATTAACTGGATTACTTGGAGGAGGAGTTACATCAACCAACAATACTGATCAAGTACTCCCCTGACAAAGGCAGCTAGAGGTTACTGCAGCCAGAAAGAAATAATTTTTTAAAAAATACTTACATAATGAGAAACAAAAATAAAGAAACATACACATGCATTTTCTGTTTTCTCTTGGTTCATAATCTAAATGACAGATAAAACAGCAGGATTATGGGCTCTGCCCTAATCCCCAAGAATGTTCCTGATCATCAGGAAAAGAAAGCGAGGAAGAACATATAGAAGAATTTATTATTGCATTTAGTTTTATGTTTCTCATGACATCTGTGTAAAGCAAATGGACTAACAGAATCCAATGTCAAGCTCGGGCATGCTGTTCTAGACCCATGACATGCACCTGAAGGGTTAAATGGTTAATCCAAACCACAGATGAAATGTGGTTTGAAAAATGACTAATGGTGCCACAGCCTAGATAAGGAAGGTGTAGTATCAGCATGTATTTCTGGGAAAGGAACCACAATGAACTTGACTACATTTATACCTGAAAAAAAAAAACATCGCCTGGGAATAGCTTAGGTGAAATGGAACCAAATTCTATCTAATGTTAAACCATTATCAGGTAGTCTTTGGTTGCTTTTGGCCCAAGACAAATAATACACTTGGAAACAAGTCACAGGAACATTTCAGGAATTAGCTCGTGTAAGGGATCATTCCTTGGAGGCAGGATTCCACAAAATGGTCCTGGCTACGCTTAATTTCTTAATGCAGAACTAGCCATTATGTCTGTTAAAAATCCTTAAAGGGCAAGACAAGAAATAGAAATTAAGTTCACTAAAGACCACGGAGATGAAAAATTGTGCCAGTTCTGCAAATCCATTCTGGAAGCCTGTTGAGTAATGCTGCACAAAGGAAGCATGTTTAGAGCTTTGTTGTTTGGTATATTTATTTTATAAATAATGTTTGATTTCAAGAACATTCAATACACCTGTTCTCATCAGAAACACATGTTAAAGCAGTATTGTAAAGGTGTGAGATAATATATGCTATTGAATGTACATAACATAATGTCAAGTTTTATTTAAAAAAAACCCACCACCTTCTAATTTTAAATCATAAACAATAAAGTATATGGTAACAAGAAGAAATTTAACTCTTTGCTCAGACTGGATCCTGAGAAAATTGACCAATGATATTCCCCATATCAATCTTCATACTGAATAGTTAAATTTAAAAAGCATGAATGTTTCTGAACAATAATCTATCATCATCTAAACAAAATTAACACAGAATTATCTCCTAAAAATATATGTAAAAAGTATGTGATAAAAGGCTCTAGTCCAAAATGTTTTTTTTTTCCTCCCACAAACTATTTCATATTTTTTTCAACAGACAAAATCAAATGAAGAGGAGTTCTTCGTAAGTATTCTTGAAGGTAAGCATTCTAATGGAAGGACTTTCTAATTGTATTTCTCATCAATTCGGAGCACAGTTAAGGAAATAAGTAGGAAGAAAGACTTATACTCTTAATATGAACAACAAGATAAAGCAAGATCAAGGGCAAAATGACAAGTAAAGGCCATGGTTTTGAAATGGCAGCCCCATATGCACATGACTACATGGTAACAGTGATCAATCTTTGTCTAACTGGCCCGTCCTGGAGAACCCATTGGAGGCATTTCATATGCACTTGTGTCAGGAAGTTTCATGCCCTCATTTTAGCAGGAAAAATGAAAGATATTTTTTAAATTGTCTTCTATATTAGGCATTATTCTTGTCTCTTATATACCTTTTCATCTTATATCCCTGAGATTAATGGTTTATGACACCAAGAACACAACCCAAGATTCCTGGCACTAGAAGCACACTGTTGTGCACTGCTGAGAACAGGGAAGATAAAGGTGTTCTATTTCCTTTGGAACTTTGAAAAATTAGCTTAATTACTCTTTCAACATAGAGTTCATTACAGCTAAAACTAAAATTCATGTTAACTGTGTATTGCATCAAAAGGGCCAAAACAGAAGAGACCATTGTTTGTTGCAATCAGCAAGGAAGACTTTATGCCATCATACGCGTTCCTGATCAAATCTGGGGAGCAAAAATTATTCCTAAATACCCTCACAAATCGTATCTGAGAACACACAATTCATAACTTCATGAATAAAAGCTATTTAATGCTAAATGTTTCCAAAAGTACATAATGTAACCCAACAGACTATATTAAGCAAAGACGGTATCAAGAACAAAAGCATTTCTATGGCCTCACTAAGAGTCTCTTAAACTCAGTGAGATTTTTTTTCCATAGTTGACAGCCCATCCTGGATCCAGCTCTTAATGTATCAATGCATACTGTACTTACCCATATAGCTTTCCATACCCAAACTTCATCTGAACCCAACAGAACTGAAGTGTGTATGCCAGGACAGGGAGATGCAGCTCTCATTGCCCAAAATAATCACAATCAGCTGTCTTTTTGTACTGTTCATTAGGCATACAGTAAATCTTACCTTATCAAGTTCATCAGAAATAGCAATGCCTGAAAATAAAACAGATTTTAAAAAATAAATAAATTTAGAAACATTGTTTCTATAAAGGTCTTTTACTAGAGTAAGTAAAAGTAAGGTTTAATCTGAAAAGTTTACATATTGTTCTCTTCACACTGCTGTACCATACAATGTATCATACTTTGTTCCATTAGTGAAATTGCCTGGAAACAATATACTCTTAACTTTCCTCAGCTGCCAGTAAAGTGACAACAAGATTAAGTATACTTCTACCTGCCTTCTAAAATTAAATCTACAACATAATATTTACATATGGACACATATTATGCAAATCTCACCCTGATCAGCATGCAAAACATCATGCTGCAATTACAGTGCAACATGGACATGACTCCTCTCTTTCTCCATGGTTCAATGTAGAAATGATTCTATGAAAACAGATGGAATTTAAAGAGAGGAAAATCTCAAAGTAAAATTTCAAATAGAATGCAAAACAGTTTTTCTAAATCCTCTGAATAAGAACTTTTTTATTTGCTCATCCCTTCTGATGATGCCTGCCTGAGGCTTTCCCATGATTACTTCCATCATGTCATCTAACTCTTTTAACTATGACTATCCTGTAGCACATTGAATATGCACAGCTGGTCTCAAAATTTTTAACACATCTCCACGCCTCAGTAATATCACATAGAGAGATCAAGTAATCATACATTTAATACTATTATGTTGAAAATTCTGAAATATTGAAGCAAAACCTTTCCCAAGTTCCTATGAGGATTGATAAGAAACAATTCCAGGTTAGAACTTCAATTCAAAAACCAAAGACAAGCACCTCCTGGTGGTGAAAATAAATTGGAGAAGTAGCCATGCATAGGAAGAACATGCACTTGAAAGTTGTTTTCTAATTCCTATCATGTTATCAAGACAACTTCTTCCAAAGAATGCAAGAGAGGATATTGCAAAATATGTAGTATTGCCTGAGTGGGGAGTTAGTCTTTCTAAAATCACACTAAAGATTGCAGCATTATAAGTTTACTTCCATGACATTTTTATTTCTTATTTCTGGTATACCATAACTACATGAATTCTTTGATTTTTTACTGTACTTTTAATCATTAACTCTATATGGCTAATTCTCAGTTTAGATGCCTTCCTTATATCAATGTCTCTTTTACAAACAGTGAAGTGCTAGAAGAACTGCAATTATAAGACCCCATCAACACATGAGAAACATGCCAAGAATATTTTCAGTCATTCAATAGGTCTAAAATAGATTATATTGAAAAAGATCCATTTTGCCTAACCATTCTATCCCTCACAGCTATTAACCTGTTTTAATAACTTCAAGCTTTTATTTAGTCCAGACACCACACTAGTGTCCATACAGTATAATCAGCAGGTTGCACCAATGTGAATCATTCAACAGGACTTTAATGTTAATGTGTTATGAATTTCCCTGGCTAAACAGGTGGCTTTGGCTGCAACTCAGGGAATAAAGGAGAGTTTATGGCCTTTGGAAGAAGGGGCTAGCCACTCACAGTGATTAGAAAGATGCTGTGAGGCTATGCAGGGCGGAAATCAGGAGGTCTAAAGCCCAGCTAGAAATTATCGGCTTCAGCAATCAAGGACAACAAGAAATGTTTCTATAAATATGTGAGCAGCAAAAGAAAGACCAGAGAGAGCCTCCATCCCCTGCTAGATGCAGGAGGAAACATGGTAACAAGTGATGAGGAAAAGGCTGAGGTGCTTAATGCCGCCTTTGCCTCAGTCTTTAATAGCAACACTAGCTGTATTGAGGGAATCCAGCCTCCTCAGCCAGAAGACAGAGACTGGGAGAACGACTCCCCTGCAATCCAGGAGGAGATAGTCAGTGACCTACTGCATCACATAGATACACACAAGTCTATGGGACCTGATGTGATACACCTGAGGGTGCTGAAGGAGCTGGCTGGGGTGCTCGCCAAGCCGCTTTCCATCATTTACCAGCAGTCCTGGCTGACCGGGGAGGTCCCGACAGATTGGAAATTGGCCAATGTGACACCCATCTATAAGAAGGGTCAGAAGGATGATCCGGGAAGTTACAGGCCTGTCAGCTTGACGTCGGTGCCCAGGAAGCTGATGGAGCAGCTCATCCTGAGTACCATCTCACAACACATGCGGGACAACCAGATGATCAGGCCCAGTCAGCATGGGTTTATGAAAGGCAGGTCCTGCTTGACAAACCTGATCTCCTTCTACGACAGGGTGACCTGCTTATTGGATAAGGGAAAGGCTGTGGATGTTGTCTACCTTGACTTTAGTAAGGCCTTTGACACCGTTTCCCACAGCATTCTCCTGGCAAAACTGGCTGCTCGCGGCTTGGATGATCACACGCTTTGCTGGGTAAAAAACTGTCTGGATGGCCGGGCCCAAAGAGTTGTGGTGAATGGAGTTAAATCCAGTTGGCGGCCGGTCGCGAGTGGTGTCCCCCAGGGCTCGGTTTTGGGGCCACTCCTGTTTAACATCTTTATTGATGATCTAGATGAGGGGATTGAGTGCACCCTCAGTAAGTTTGCAGATGACACCAAGTTGGGTGGGAGTGTTGATCTGCTCGAGGGTAGGGAGGCTCTGCAGAGAGATCTGGACAGGCTGGAGCGATGGGCTAAGGCCAACTGTAGGAGTTTCAATAAGGCCAAATGCCGGGTGCTGCACTTCGGCCACAACAACCCCCAGCAGCGCTACAGGCTTGGGGAGGTGTGGCTGGAGAGCTGTATGGAAGAGAAGGATCTGGGTGTTCTAACTGACAAGCAACTGAACATGAGCCGGCAGTGTGCCCAGGTGGCCAAGAAAGCCAACAGCATCCTGGCTTGTATTAGAAATAGTGTGACCAGCAGAAGTAGGGAGGTGATAGTCCCCCTGTACTCTGCACTGGTGAGGCCACACCTTGAGTATTGTGTCCAGTTTTGGGCACCTCAATACAAGAGGGATATCGAGGTGCTGGAGCGAGTGCAGAGGAGGGCAACGAAGCTGGTGAAGGGCCTGGAGAACAAATCCTATGAGGAGAGATTGAGGGAGCTGCGACTGTTCAGTTTGAGGAAGAGAAGGTTAAGGGGAGACCTCATCACTCTCTACAACTACCTGAAAGGACATTGTAGAGAAGTTGGTGCTGGTCTCTTCTCACAGGTGATTAATGACAGAACAAGGGGAAACGGCTTTAAACTCCAACAGCGGAGGTTTAGACTGGACATAAGGAAAAAAAAATTCACAGAAAGAGTGGTTAGACAGTGGAATAGGCTGCCCAGGGAGGTGGTGGTGTCACCATCCCCGGATGTGTTTAAGGGTCGTTTAGGTGAGATGCTGGGGGATATGGTGTAGGGGAGAACTTTGTAGAGTAGGGCTGATGGTTGGATTCGATGATCCAAAGGGTCTTTTCCAGCCTGAATGATTCTATGATAAGGATCTTTATGTTATAGCTTGAGCCCCATTAACATTAACAAAACTTCATTAGTTACTGATAATATAACTCCATTAGCAGAGACCAGGTTAAATTAACCCATAAAAAGGTGTGTGTGAAAAAGCTTCTCATTTTCTTCCAAGATACTACTGCACCACACTTTTAGTGTGTGCCCACTCTTACAAATTTTCTTTTGCAGTTGCCAAACTGACAAAATATCACAGCTGAAGTTGAGAGGTCAGCAGACTTGCATCCTGTGTGCAGTAGACAGAAAATCACAACAGTGGGGTAATTTTTTGGGTACAGATCTCCGGTGGAATAATATGGACTCTGGTTTTCACAAAGTAGTTCCTCAAAAAACTCAAACTCAATGCATATTTACTGTAACATTTAAAAAAAAAAAAAAAAAAAATCAAACCACCTTAATCGGTATCCTGAGAAGACAACTAGAGAGAGTCAAAACTATTATACAGGAGTATTTAGGATTTCTGTTATTCTCTTAAAACCTTACCACACTTCTGGTAGTCAAATGGGTTACTGTCAGTTTATTTTCAAGTAATAAATTGAAAATTTAAAATAGTTGAATTTCTACAAAGTAATAGTAACAATAGTTTCTATCTCCAGTTCACATAATTGCTAATACCCAGAGATCAGCATTTTTCAAAAAGAAAGCCCTCTTTTCACTTATTTTTCATATTCGACAACAAATAACTGGTTGTGCCCTCTGTACCTTGTATAGCTATGCTCATTTTTTTCTCTGTGGCTTTCATACAGTGTAAAAGAGGCAATATAAATTTTATTTTTTATGTATTCTAAACAGGAAAATGTCACTGTAAAAATCACAGAATACTAGAGGCAAAGGGACAGCCCATTCCGTGAAAATATTCTTAAAAGGAAACAGCTATGTTTCAGGTTTAGGTAAAACATCCACAGGTGTAGCTAAAACATCCATACACTAAAAACTTTTTACCTAATAATTCAGTCACTTCCTCAAACTGTAACCTTTTTTCATGACAACTTAATCCCAATCACAAAAAAGCTCTAATATCAGAAAAATCGACACATCTAGTTTATTCAAGCTTGAATCCAATGGCTTTGTTCGAATATAAGTTACTACAAACAACTATTTCTGACTTCCCTCAGCTTAAACCTTTAAAGCCTGACTTTGCATGACAGCGAATGGAGAATTAAAGTTTTAGGGCTGCTTCATCACTACTCTGCCTCAAGCCACTGAGCAGCAGACAAGAAGGGGACTGTTGAAAAAGTTCTGCTTTAGCTGGGGAAAGTCTTCTGACGGCAAAGGCAAATCCTTCAGAAATAAAGTATGCTTTACCTTTTCTCTCATAACAGCTGTCTGTCACAGACAACACTTGCTATAGTTTTCTATCATGCTCTGATTGACAACTATACAATAGTCCTACCACTCTTACTTTTTGCAATGAGAAAGCGCAATGTTCAACTAACAGGGGGAGAGGTTTGCTTGCCACAGTCAGCTAAGGTTTACAGTGGGAATTAGTTAGGTACCTACCAATTTTATTTCTTTATTTCTTTAAAAATCCTCCCTTTTACAAGTAATTAAGGGTGCTGAATTTTGATCAGGCATCACAAGTACCCAGCCCACTCAGCTGTCTGGTGAATTACACAGACAGATTCAGGGCATTTGTTTCTACTTTTGAGTGTAATGACCCTCTGTGCTGTAAGAGTGCTGGAACAATCAAGTAATTGTTCTGAACATGCTTTCACAGTCCTTCAGAAATGCTCCACAGCCACAACTACTGCCATCTCTGATCAGCAACAAATCTGGAGTGGGCCTGTTCATGCTAGCACAGCCTTTCTCAACTGGAACACTTTCATCTTATCAATAGCTTGGCTTTTGAAGAGAACTGGAAGAACAAGGTACTCTCTGATTGCAAGAAAGGTCTGGCACACTAGGATTAAATGAAACATGACTACCAGACAATGTAATAACAACACAACTTCTTAACACTTATTATTTTTTAATTACTATTACTACATTAATCAGATTGCACAAAAGCATATCTCATATTAGCCACGTACCTTATAGCTTTTTATACTTAAAATATTAAACTATGTTTGTCATGCCTTTTTTAAAAATTAGCAAGGATTGTTAAAACCACTCTTTACACAGTTATCTTAGATTTCTGTTCCCGAACTTCTATCCCTATGGCAATCTCCAGCAGCACAATGGTACAAATAGAGAAATAAAGATGATGGTCGTTACAGCATTATAGCATCTTTAATGCAAAAGCCACCTCCCAAAAATGTATCTGCACCATGTTTTAACAAAATAAAATCCCTTTTGAGTCTAGAATTAGTATCTTCCACAGTAAAGACTTTCTGCTTAGGACATTCTGCTTAATTTCTAGTTTATCAGGAAATTAACTTTCTTTCAAAAGAAAAATGAACATTGTTAATAACAATTCCATGAGTCTCAAAAATGCCTAGTTCTTTCATACGCAGTTCTTAGAAGAGTTTTATTTGTTGCTGCACTCCTGCAACAAACACAATTAATCCAGTACCTAATCCCTCTCCACTCAGTAGTATTATTTCTCTTTGAAGAGTGATTTTTAGACTTCGATGTTCTCAATTCAACAGCATAAAATTAATTTTCAAAACAGTAGGCACCACATGAGCTCAGGTCTTTTTGAAATGGCAAGTCATAAAATCCCTGCCTGCTGCATTATTCCCAATCAGCTTTACAGTAGCTTAAAAACTTGCAATATCTTCATATGCTATACACACCTGAAATTATAAAACAGATGTTCTGATAACAATGAAAGTTGTGAAACTTAGAGACATCTACCATTTTTTCTTTTATTTGCGGTCCTTAAATAATTATAGGAAGAGAGAACACAAAATAAAAATCGGTTGAGATTTAAGACTTACATTTTTCTAAATGCACAACGTACATCTGACAAGTCTGATGTGTACCCAGTCTTAAGAAAATAAAATGCTACTACTTTGATGTACGCCAGATTACCATTATTCAGCTCAATGGGAGCAAATAGTTTATGCATTTTCCTAAACCTCCAGAAGATGGCCACAGAGCTCCCAATAGCCAGTTTTCCTATTTGCCAAACAAAGCCTTCTGGATTTGACATAAGGGTTTTGACATACAGAGTTTAGACATACTGTGACAACCTCAGTGCAACTCTGACTAACTTGACAAAATTCATTCTCAGAATTGGCCTAGGCCAGGGAACTTGTGGATGGCTGGACTGTCAACCTTATAGTGCACCACAGGTTCTGTAACAAACTCCAGGACAGAAACAGCATTGCTATTCTACGGTTATTAATACTGCAGCTTGGAGCAGGAACACAGGAATACTGTATCATGTATCAACTGTCCAGCAGTTAACTGTCCCAAAGCATTCTCCTATACATTGTAAATCAGGGTAAGCATATGTTCCCTCACCAGTGGGACAGGCCATCCCAGACATACTTGCATTTCCCATGGCAAAACCTCATGCCATACTGCAGCTGGCAGCCTAATAAATTCTAGCCCCTGTGCCTGTTTGCACCACGTATTAAACAGAAGGTAAATTGAAATTATTTCACACCATCCTTGGATTATAAAGGACATAAAATGGTTGCTCTGGTTGCACCAAAGCATCTCTCCCAGAAAACATGTACATGAAAACTAAACCAGCTCTGTCATTTCTGTATAGGAACTTTATAATAGATATATCATTGACTGTCATAATAGATATTCTTGTATTATTTCCTTTACTTACACTGAGTCATTTTACAACTTTCAAAATTAGACATATTTCCTCCAGTAGTAACTCAGAGATCTGCTGTGAAGACATATTGAATTGAAACCTCACAGCTCTTGTCAAGGAGGAGCATATGTCCTTATATTATTAAACAGCTATGTATCAAGTTTCTGTAGTGGTATCCATCTTGAATTAGTATAATACTCCTCCTAACATGTAGCCATATAAGAACAAGAGGAACAGTGTCATCTACAAGGCACCACACATCAACATAACAGTATACTATACATCAGTATAGTCACTATCTAGGAAACATGGATTTAATCTCTCCTCCCCCTGGTGGCTTTAAAAAAAATGAAAATCATTAATCCCAGCAACAGAATTTATGCTTTAGACTTGCAGCACTTCTATATCTAAATTTCTGAGTGGCGTCAATGGACAATACAGGTTTCAAGATTAGGTTTGGTGAGCAATGAATTAGGCAAACAGAAATAAAACGCAAAGCACCCACCAAATATTATGTCCCAGAAACTCTCCTAGGCCAAGGTCATCTCAGAAGAGACTAATCAACACTGTAGAATCTGTCAGAATTCTTGATTTTAGGGAAAGGTGTACACACTGCAGTAGGTTGATTAAGGTGGGTAGCCCACAACAGCCAGTAGCCATGGACAGAGTGATAGCTCACCCTTCTACTACCCCCTGAATGTCAACCCCGTTCTATGAACCATATCTGAGATGACAGGCACACAAAGCCCAGTTCTGCAATAGCATTACAGAAACTTTTAGCAAGCCAAACACTGTTCCAGAAAAGGACACTGTAACTCAAAAAGAGACTCTAGTCCTGAAACTTAGAGTAGGCTAGATCAGAATAGCAAATACCTCCACAAAGGTAATTAAAAATTTAACATCTGTAGGAAAAAGATACTTATAACTGAAGTAACAGTGATCTCCCAGCCATATAAACCCCACTTTATAATTGAATAGCAATAATTATGTTCACATTCTTCCTGTTTCAATCTCAGAAAATATCATTATTTTCTATTATTACTCATACATCACGCTAAAAGCAAATGGATTTTATAAGCAAAGGCAGTATCGGATAACAGCTGCAGTACTGAGATAAAATTATCTTTCTTAAAGGTTTGATTGAGCTTATCTAAAAATGTCGATCTCAAAATAAATCACAAACATTGATCTCACACAAGAATAACACGATTTTAAAGTTCAGTCTGAACAGAAGAAAGGAAAAATCCTCTACAGAATACTGATGACTAGTTTTGTGGTTCAATTAGCAGAACACATTTAGGGCTAAATGCAAAACTGATCATGGATAAGTCATTTTTACAAACTAAAGTCCATTTCAGATCAACAACTCTGTATGACTGAAAAAAAATACAAAAGTATTATGTCTTAAAACGATGCCCCTCATGAGGTGATTGATAAGTCTAGTTACATGCCATGCAGGTGTGCATTCGCAGCTATATCATCATCAGAAATGCCTGGTTTCAGTGGGAAAATTCACATATCCCTGATAAATGTTAATGGCGTTCTATTCAAGTACATCTTCCATAACCACAATGTAAGTCATCAGTGGTTTCCTATAGTGTAGAAGCTGCTAAATGAAACCCCATTCTAATGTGTTTCAGAGACTGCTAAATACGTTGAAGTAGTTCATGATGTATATATTAAACTTCTCACATCCCACATACTCGCAGGTTCATCCACAAAACTGAGGACATGATTTTAGCGGTTTGTTAACATATTCTGACCTTTTTTTGAACTAGTTCTACCCTTATTGTTATGAGTGTTTTACTCTTGTTCTTATCTTCTTCCTCATAAAATATAAACAGAACATAGGCTTTTACGTTTCACTATTTTATCTTTTTCTTAAAGGGGTAAGATCATGCTTATCTTTTTTAAGCTATGCATAAACATCAACTTATTCTAACATTATGAGAAATAACTGTTTGAGATACTCTGGAGGGACTCAAGAGATCTTTCATTCTTGGAGACATTCAAGAGCCATAGACATGGTCCGGGACAGCTGCCTCTAGGTGCCCAAATTGAGCAGTGGAGTTGGAACAGATGACCTCCAGAGGTACCTTCCAACCACTCTGTGATTCTATGATTCTCTATGGTTTTCAGCAATATTTCCTACTAGATTGCAGATGGCTTTCTTATTTACTAATTATTTATTTATTGATTACTCCCCTTCCAAATTAAGAAACCAAAGAGTACTTTTTTCATATTGGTTATAGCTAGATACCATTATTTCTGGGATTTCCTCCAACTAGCTGACCTGGATTGGTTACCAAATAGCTTTGGTTAATGCTAACTTACTACCATTTGCTGACCTTAAAATGTCCACTGAATACAAAGCATGATAATTTTGTTTCTTCCCCTCTGATATGTATTATACACCTGGCCTTAACAAGGATTCAAACATTACTAACAAAATGTTGGTTACCTCTGTTTCAAGGCTATGTGTAATTATGAAAAAGTACCAATCTCACAGTAAAACACATTAAGTGTCATCGAATGCTGTTACCACGTGTAAACCGGAACTCACACATTTTCAATACGCACCCTAATCCAAACTGTTCATATAAAAGATGTAAAGTTGTTCATAGAGCAGGCAGACTTCACACCTACTTTGCAGCAAGCTCTTGCTGATTTAGTCCTCTTTTTTCCCACTCAAAACACTCATAATTCACTGTTTTCCCTCTCTTGTTATCTATTTTTCCATCCTCAGAAGATGGGGAGGTGAAGACAGATATATTCATGAGGAAGATCCTTAGCTATACAGGAAGTTTTAACTGTCTTTACAAGGCAAAGAGGCCAGACAGGGAAATACAAGAGCATACATCTGAAACAACATGGAACTTTTCTTACTTATGCTCAGCTGAGGAAGAAAGATGACAGCAATAAAGATGAGAGACCTTGCAATCAAAGAAAATGAAACAGGCACAAGTGAAATGCAGTATATTCCTGTATGTTTCTTCATAAACCAACATCTCCCCTAAATACTTGAATTGATAGTTCAAAATCCACTTCAGTGACACACAGCTGATTGTAGAAGCAAGTGAAACCCAGGTTTCCCACACTGGTAGGCCTCTGGAAAATAGTATATTTAAATCACCAAGCTCCAACACACTTAGACCATAATTATGGCAATAGTCTTCTACAGTCTCTCAGAACTCATAAGATACTTTTAACATTGAGTGTGAAGTCACTCTTGGTTTCTCAGGATCTACTGCAGCACAGAATTACTCACATATTGTCTTGATGGGGCTTGGGAGGAGGGCTCCAAATATAAGGAAGTTCAGTTTTAATTGCTAGGAGGACTGAACATAGGAAAGACCAGACATCCAAATGCCTGAGCCTCACTTTCCAAAGCTTTCAGACAGTTCTAATTTTGTGTGAAGTGCACAGGTTTGTCTCAAAGCAGATATCTAAACTGCACAGTGAATGAAGCAATAGCAACTAATTTAATTCCCAGGCTGTGTCAGCTGCATAGCAGGCAATGAAGTCCAAGAAACTCACTACATGATCCAAAGCTTATCTTTAAAAATGGAAATGAATTCCAGGACTTGATGGAAAATTCATTGAACTTCAAACATCTGGTTTTATGTGGCACTCTTCCCTTTTAAAATACTGAAGAATGAAGTGAGAGAATGCTGTAAAAAGCCACTGATACCACACTGTGATCATTTGCAAATTCAGCTATTTGAGCCTGGTGTCTGTTCCACACTGCTTCAAAACAAGAGTAGTATCAAATGCAGCATGAGAGTCATACATGCTTGTAAAATCAAAAGTACTAACTAGCCTGCCCAAAAAAAGCATTAACATTGCAGAAGGTAGCGACAGGACCTTGTCATGGCTTTTGTAAAATTCATCACACAGGATGCTTGTTTGGGTACAGCACAGAATGAGTTTCACGTGTCATACTTTTAAAGTTCTAGATGTGTCTATTCATGGAAACCCTCTAAGATATTTTCTTATGTGCAATCTGTATTCTATCTTCAGGGGAACAATAAAACCACATTTATTTTCAAAATTGTATTTTTTCTTTTTTTCCAAACTTTTCACGTTTTTCAGTTTGAATTTTTATATCATCCTAACATGCAAGAAATCACGGCACAGAACAGATTCATTTCCTGAAATGCTCTGAAAATCAGGAGTACAAAAACTGGAAACAAGGACATACATCTTAAAATTAATCTGATGTGTTTAAATGATACAATCAAAAAGGCTAAAGTGCAAAATAAGTAACTACTATCAAAGAGAAGGTACTATATATACACTAGAAAAGGAGGACAAAGTAAAATACAGAACTATTACATCAAAGAGAAGAAAAGCAAATAACAGATGATACAAAGAAATCCCAGTGTTCAATACTTTCACTGCTTCAGTCTTTACAAAAAAAATTAATGGTGGCCAGATGCTTAACACTAGTGATTTTAAGAGGAAAAACTGCAAGCCAGATGACAGAAAACTGAAAGATATTCTGATGAATCAGATACATTCAAGTTGGCAGAGTTTTGTGAAATTCACTCTAGAGCACTTAACTAACTAGCTGAAGAAAGCTCCACTCCGTTAGCAACTGTCTTTCAGGAATGGAGCAGACAGAAAAGCGCAAATACCATATCTTTCTTTGGAAAAGAAAAAGGGAAGACGTGGGGAACTACTAGCCAACAAGCAAGAATATTTGACAGAACTGTTAAATAAACAATTTAACAACATCTAATGGACAGGAAAGGTGGTAAGAACCAGCCAAGATGAATTTATCAAGAATGAATCACATCAAATCAGTCTAATTGCTTTCTCGACTGGGAAACTTGCCTAGTGGATAAGAGGAGGAACTAGATGTAAAATACTTCAGCTATAATAAGACTTTGTTTACTGTTCTAGATGATACTCCAGTAAACAAATTAGAGAATTACATTCTAGATGAAATGACTGCAAGGTAGATCAACACCTGGTGGGAAAAAATGAACTTACTGAGTAGCTTTCAAATGCTGATTGTCAGATCTGAAATGGAATCATGAAGAGGTCTGACAATATTTCCATTAATGATCTGGATGAAGAAATAGAGAGCACATTCATGAAAGTGACCTTAGAATCAGGCTGCAAGTGATTCAAAGTACTCTGGGGGATAGGATTAAAATTCCATATTATCTTGATAAATCATCAGAAAACATCAAGTACTAGCAAGAAATAGTGAAGAATGTTTCATTTGTGAACTAACTATGAAAAGCTGATTCCAACAACCAGGTGACCAGCTGACCAGGTACATACACCTCCAGTCCAAGTGTAGGACCCAGAAGAGCTGCAGTGGTTTACATTCCAGTTAGAAAACTCTGTGGCAAAGAGAGGTACAGAATGCTGCAAACTGTGTTTTAGTTATAAGGAAGCCAGAGCTCAGTGGAACCTACACAATATTCACAAGGAAAGACAAAGATGTAGGATTGAAGAGTGGATTTAGTCCTTTAATATTGAACTCTTGCATCTGATTGGTTTGCATCTCCAGACAGTGAATAAATAACCCTTTCTGAAATAGAAAAAAAATTGTTTCTGTATCTGTGTTATGCTTGGTTACAAGCCTCTAAAAGACAAAGGCTTGAAAACGACACTCGCACTCATCACAGTAACACAGTCAAGCAATAGTGGGGCTGTAAATTAGAAACCCTGATCAGAGGTGGTTTAGCTCCTTAGAGGCAGACAGACCAATTTACTAGAAATGTATTTGCAAAGAGCCCTGGTAACTATACTACTATAGTTAATATAAATATGAAACTTTCTCAGAATATAACTGTGATCAACCTTAAAGATTTGGGAGAGAGGGAATTTGGGCAAAATAGTTTAGGTATTTGACACAATTTGGAAAAATGCTGAATCTCAAAATTCTCCACAAAATGATCTACCATTCTTCATTCACCTCTGTTTCTGATCTCACCATCTGCAATTTCTCCAGTGAATTCAGGAAGTGCCATGGATAAAATATGATGAGAGGAGAAAGTATTTCTCATTCAAATGTCTCCCACACCACGCCATACTTAGTTTTCATGTACTATGGCAGAGAGTACTTTTCATACTTTGATAATTATTAGTAGTGTTTGCTCCCACCAATGTACCTCAGAATTCTCTTCCGCGGGAAAAAAAAAAAAGTTATTCCTCATCATATCCAGAGTAATTCTCAGAGTTATTCCTCACATAAGCATGCTATTTTTTTAAACACTGCTCCTGTTTGACTATGTCTTTTAAAGGATAATATTGGAGTTTTGTTATGAAATAATTGGCTACCATGTTTCTGAGTATTTATTGAGATGCTTTAAAATATTTATTTGAAGTGCTTTTGAAAACTGTAAGGAATTAACTGGGGTCAAGGATACAAAATACTTAATTGTTTTTCAATGACAGATCTGATCTCCATCAATGACATTAAGGTTTCACAAAGGCTAATCCAATCTAACTGCTACCACCCAAAGGAGCAGTCTCACTGCAGCACATTCCCACCATTTTCCTTAAACCAGTCTCTTGTGTTGATCTCTTGATGAGCTATTCACCTCACCAAACTGGCAGAAAACTAATGTAACAAAAAAGGAGGTGCAGGGGAAGTAGTTTCATTCAGCAGGAGAGCTGCTAAATTATCTCAGACATCCTGTAAATCTCATCAACAGGAATGTAATTGCTGATGTCAATGAACTTGGTCTTTACTGAATAGAAGACCACCTTCTTGATATATACTTCCAAATTACAATTCAGTCTGCATGGTTACATTAAAAAAACTAAAATCAATCAACTTACTGCGAGACAGATTCTCAAGGGCTTTTCCAAGTTTTTTGCTCTCTTGAAGAATATGATTTAGTTCATCAAAATCATGGTTCTCCGGTTTTGTCCTCCAATCCCATTTAGGATGCTCTATTGACCTTGGCACTAAATATACACAGATATATAGATGAAGTTTAGATTTGGTAGTTCGGACTCCTACAGTAGAAAAAAAGCTGCACAATGAGTTTACAAGCTCGAGTAGCTTCAGCAGAAATTACTTAACTATCCTCCTAGTTTAATAGCTGGAAATATTTTCTTTGGTCAATGTGAAGTAAAAATGAAAACTTCTATGAACAAATCCATAACTGGGATGATTCTTGCAACTCAATTAATTGTTAAACACGAGTAATTAATATTAACAATTAAAAATAATATAATAAAAATAATGCAGTAACAGAAAAATGTAATAAAAATATTGCATATGAAGGTACTTAATTACATCAAAATAGAATTCTATGTCCTAGGGGCCAATAAGGAAAAATGTCAAAATGAAAATGAGTAACTGGTACTTTTGGCTTTGCTAGTCATTTTATCAAAAAAAGAAATATTTTAGACAAAGCTTTTAAAACAACATGTATATACAATTTATTTTTTAAAAAATCATAAAGTGTAGACAACATAGTTAATAAAAACGGTGAAACAAAATATATCCCTACTGTTCATGCTGTATAGCCTATAATCTTTACTCCAATACTTAAACAAACTCGAGCTGTGGGAAGCACAGCCCTGAGCTTACAGTCTCCTATTCATTATCTATTACCAAAACCTTTGATTTAATTTTAAAATAACAGTTTCTCAACTGCTGAGCTAACTTTACCTACAATGGCAGGGAAGAAGAGAAGGATTTTGTGGGATATGTAGAACCCACAATGAACAGAGCTGCACTGACCAACATGAACATTTTGAACGATTTGTAGAAATGAAAACAAAAACAATGCTGTCTCTGAAACTGCAGTTTAACATGTTCTTTGAACTAAGCGATCTGCTGCCTTTGCCACCAAATGCAATTGTTGGGTTGTCTCCAAACACAGCATTACTGTGCTGAGAACTGCACATGTTTGTGAAGTTGACGATACCTAGTCCACATTCCCAACAAAAAGGACCAGTTGCATTTATTAATGGTTGCTAACTATTCACTCAAAAATAAATTCAAAAACAAAGCCTATAATGTCCAATATACCCTGGCCAACTCTGAAATTTTTATTTACTATTTTGACAGCTGTCAACTAATTTATGCTTACAAATTTCATTACATGCCAAGAAGGAAACTTGCAGACTCCTACAGATCATGAAAAAAAAGTGGTATCATAATCATTTGAAATTTCAGAGTGCTTTTATGATGGTATGGGGAAATTATGCTCAGACTTCGAGTTCTGGTAGCTATTATAAAATGTGTTAAGTAACTGTTGCTATTGAAATTTGCCTTATTGCTGACTGCCCTCTGCTCCACTTTGGATCAACTCCACAAGCGAAAGTTGAAGTTAAGTCAATAGCCATCTCTTCCAGGTAAAGAAATGGGACAATGGTATGTTAAGTCCTTCTGTCACAAAGAATGTGATTCCATCTCCCATAGACATAAATCAAGCCATCTTCAAACTGGACATCTGTACATAGTTTGACAACCCAGAGTATATTCAGATCTGTAACTCCTACTCAGGAACCTGGGTAAGTATTATGGAAGTTAATACGTCAGACTGCAGTTGCAGACATTCTCAAAGACAGAAGACAAAAGAGATATTAAGAAGGACCTACTGAGATAAGAGTAGGAGAAGAGAGACACAGGAAGCCTCAATAAGGAGGAGGGAAGAGAGGGACAAGTTGGAGTGTCACAGTCTCGTTCTGCTTTGTGTTCAAAAAAGACAAGTCATGTATTGTCTTCTGAAGACAATGGAAATAATGAGCTATGGTGGTTCCTAGTGAATAGATACAGGCCTTAAGCTATTACAGTATGACTACAGTATGACTAGTTTCTACTGATGGACAGCCTATAATTTTTGTTGATAATTTAAATGCCAATCATTTAATTCATAATTCCCTGGTTAAGAAACCACTATGTTCATTAAGTTATCTAAATTTTTGTGTGACCACAACTTGCCTCCATTCACAGATCCTAGCATAATTAACCACAGACCCTAGCACAACTTCAGTATTTCTCATCCTTTTTCTTATTTACAGAAAACAAAATGTACCATCTAGCATTTTTTCTAAACTTTTACTAACTGTAAATATAAATATTTAGCAAACTAGAAAGGAAACTCTGAAGTCTTTATTTTCAGCTTTATATTTTTACTTCAGTTTTATATTGAGATCACATGTTCCTTTACTGTTATCTCATGCTTTTTCAGCCATCTCATCTTCTCCCTTCAGTGTACCAACACTATACTCTACAGCGTCACTCACTCTAGCCTACTAGCAGTTTGACAGACTTTTCTTTCCATGATTATACTGAACTCACCACACCCCATAAATCTCACAATAGCACCAAAACACAAACAGGCAATAATTTAATACAGTAGAACCATGTACAAAGATGACCAAATGTTACAGCTTCCAGGTTGCAGAAAATTTCAACAAGCTGGAATTTGATATCATGTCAACTTGAAACCAACAACATTTTCAAAATACCAAAGGACAGAATTTTTGAGAAACTATACGATTTTGAAATAAAATTTGTAATGGGACAGAAGCTGAATGAAACAAACATAAGTTCTACTCAACAACTGTGGAGCTTCCAGGATCAGCAACTGCAGAGTATACAGACCAACCTGTATCAGGATAATGAGAGTATCAAGACTCTATCCTTGGAAAGTAGGGAACCCTGCTCAAGAGACAATGATCTGGTCCCTAGTTTCAGAGAAATGTCCCACAAACACAGGAAGCTTGGACTGTATCTCACTAGACGGATGGTGGGAAACCAGTCAAAAACAGCATGGAAATTTGCTCTGCATGCTGGTGTACTGCAGTCTGTGTTTCAGTGAAGCATTTCATACTTCAGTGAAAATGTATCAAAACAGATATGCTGTCATGGAACATTTCTGAGTTTCAACAGAATTTGTTTCAACAATAAGTTTGGCTCATTCTATTGAGCCAAAACTGAGGGGGAAGTTAAGTAGAATTAGAACTGACAAATATTTATTACTTCTAGAGAAGACATAGTTCTTCCTTACCTACTCTTCCAACTAATGAATAGATACTAAAATTAAAATCTATTTCATTACATCACGTGGCATGTGTCTGCCCTTTCAAAGTTCATTTTCTGCCTGCTTAAAAATGTTTTTAAAATATAAACTTGTATCTTCCCAACTATAGGATCAACAACCACTAGTCATTTTCAAAGGGATGGCTTTTTGCGAAGCATGCAGAACTGTATAAAGACCATATGAACCTTCCTTGAGATCTTTTGACATACATGGTCTTCTTCTGTATGTATGAAGTCCATCATATATCATTTCCATGCATATGTCACTACACATTTAGTGAAATCCTTTCATAATATTTTGACTCTCTTCTTTATTATATTCACTCATTCCTTAAAATCATAGCATCAGTAATTTTAAATCCCTCACCACACTACCTGCCACAACCTCATCTCTGTTATTTGAGAGTTTTATATAACACTTTCTCTTGAAATTTTTTTCCTGCAATTCTACATCTACATCATAGCATTTGTATATGAATATTTAGGTTTTCCCTTTATGGAGCTGAGATTTCCCCATCTCATCTTAGAAGACTTCAAAGACATGTTTTCTAGTGTTTCTGATTTTCTGGTGGCACACCCCTCCAACAAATGCACATCAGATTCACCCACAGATGCGTTATGAATTCTGTCACAAATCAGCAGACCTTTATTTTCTACTGGATGATGGTACGAGATCGGTACTCTTTTTATCTACATATACATGTCTTTTCAAGACAGAATCAGATCAGTTGCTCATTAAATCCTACATTTCATTAATACATTGTATGACCATCTTACATCTCAAAGAACAAAAATGTGTTATTATTGAGCATAAAATTATTAATGTATTTAAATCTCACAATAGTATTCAGATTAGAGTTCTTTGATAATACAGCCAAACTGGTTTACACAGTACCTGGATATTAAAAGGCTAAGAGAACCATGGCCTACAGTCCTAGACCGACCAAAGGCAATTAGAAGTACACAACATTGTAACTGTAAATGGGACATGGTGAGAATGGTCAACTGAAGCAGGGTGAAAGGATGATCTGTGATCTGATTTAACACGAAGGTAGTGAAGAGATCAACCTACTTTGCCTAAAAGTAGCTAGCTGGGAAGCAAGAAGTCTGTTTCACAAACTATTTAGAAACTTCCAAATTTGTTCTTCTTCAAATACAGAATGTGATCATCTAAACATTTCATTAAATATATTTATATATACACACACGTGCACACACACTAGGAGCCCTTCACACACTTCAAGCCTCTTCCTTGCCAGACAGCAGCAGCACCTTCTGCTTAATTCTGGTTTTGCACACACCAAACAAGTGGTCCAATCCCTCAGATACCAGGGTTTCTTGTTTGTGCATTTGTTTCAGGTGCAGCTGAGATTGTAACAGGCAGAAGGAGGAACTGGAGGAATCTTTGCAGTGAAAAAGTTGAATGTATAAGGAAGAGATCTGTGCAGGAATAATATGCACACTGCAGTCAACATCAGCTCTGCTGAAGGAAAAAAAAATATTTCCTAATTAAATAAATCAATTCCCCTGATGCTTCCAAAGATTCCTATGAAATGACAATTCTCAGTTCTCAAACTTACGAGTTCAGAATCATTTGAACAAGATAGTTGTAAGACAAAAGCTCTGCAATAGAACATATTACAGCTAATGGACTCCATTAAATTTTGGGTTTGTTTTGGCAGTTTTGGAGGGGGGGTTTAGGTTGCTGGGTGTGGGGGTTTGTTTGTTTGTTTTAAACACAATTCTGAGAGTAAGTCTTTAGGTCTCAGCAGGCCCAAAACTGTTCTCAGTTTCTGTTTCTCAAATTCTGTTTCTCAGATGAGTCCTTACTACCTCTTTGGAGAGGCTTTGGAAAAAATGTACAAGACTCAAAAATGTTTTGAGGTACAAGCTAAAGGCACAAAACAAATGGAATATGCTGTGCACGTCTGGACAGAGTAATAAACAGCTTCTGAACATGCTTGCTTTCTGCTGATCTGAGTGATTGAAGTGATATACAGTATCCACTGACGCTGGCATAAACATGGCAAAAAAAGTCGAAAAAACATCAGTATTAATTTGGTTGTTGGCAGAAAATAAGATATGGCAAAAAGGCACGTGGCTGAAACCAGCCTCTGCCATAACAATTTAAAAAAATGCAGTGCAAATACACAAGGTATTTTCAAAAAGTTGCAGAGGCAAGTATTTGTGGGGGTAAGTCCCAAAAATAATAGGAGGAATCAAAGTTTAAAACAGTGGTATGGACAAAAAAATAGGAAAGGGCATAAAACAGAAAAGCATAGAAGCAGAGGATAATTAGTCTGGAAAGGACATCTGAAAGTCTTCTAGCCCAACCTGACACTCAAAACTGGTCCATTGAGGGCAGGTTACTCAGACTATCCGATTGAGTTTTGAGTAGCACCCAGGATGGAGATTCCACAGCCTCTCTGGACAATCTGTTTCAGTGTTTGACCACCGTCGCAGTATAATTTTGTTGCCTCTTGTCCTTTCACTACACACCTTTAAGAAGAATCGGCTGTCTTCTCTACCAAGCTTCAGTTGATGGTAACAACAAAATCTCCCCTTAGTTTTCATTTCTTCAGGATGAACAAACAAACAAATTTCCTTCAGCTTTTCCTTGTCCATCACATATTCTAGCCCCTTCATCATCTTGGTGGGCCTCCACTGGATGTGCTCCAGTACACACCATCATCTATCATGACGTACTCTAGATGCCATCTCAAAAGTGTGAAATAAACACTGCTGGCTATACTCTTGCTAATGCACCTAGTATGCAGCTCACCTTCAGTACTGCAAGAGCACACAGTCACAGCTGGTTCATATTCAAGTTCTTGTTCATCAGCACCCCGGGTCTTTTTCTGCAAAGCTATTTTCCAGCCATTCAGACCCCAGTTTATACTATTGCTCAGAGTCATTCCATCCAAGATGCAGGATTTTGCATTTGCCTGTGCTGAACTTCATGAGGTTCCTCTCAGTCCATTCCTCAATCCTGATGAGGTCCCTCTGAATAGCAGCCCTACTACCCAGAATACAAACTACTTCCCACAATTTGGTGTCACCTGCAAATCTAAGAGCACATTCTACCTCATCATCCAGGACATTAAGAAAGCCTTTCAAATGGCATTGGTCTCAGTGCCAGTCCCTTAAGCATGCCACTAGTGATAGGCTTTCCAGCTGGACTTCGTATTGCCAGTCACAATCCCTTGAATCCAACACTTGAGCCAACTTTCTACACATCTTCTTGTCCACTTATCCAGTCCATATCTCACCAATTGAGTTATAAGAATACTATGGGAGACTGACAAAGGTTTTGCTAAAGTCAAGGTATTAAACATCCACTGCTCTTTCTCTAATTACAGGGCCAGTTACTCCATTTAAGAGGGCAATCAGGTTGATCTGATCAGGCATGTATAGTCGCATAAATTCATGCTTGCTGTTCCCAATCACATTTTCCTCCTTCTTGGGGCTGGGAACACGTTCCAGAAAAATCTGCTCAATAACCTTTCCAGAAAGTGAGGTTTAGCTGATCGGCTTGTAGTCCCCAAAGTCTCCTTCTTGCCTTTACTCAAAATCAGTGTGACCTTTGCCTTTTTCTAGTCATCAGGAATCTCCCACAAACATCATGACCTTTCAGTGATGATAGAATTGCCTTGCAATGACAGTAGTCTCCTCTCTCAGCATGCTCAGAAAGAATCCCATAGAGTGCCATCTATGTATGTATGTTCAATTGCCTTAAGCACACCCTAATTCTATCTCCCTCTGTTGTGAGTAAAGCTGCACTCCCACAAACTCTGCTGCTAGACTTAGGGACTTGGGTAGCTTGAGAGCAAGCCTTACCAACTGAAGAGCATTATTAGATGCCCTTCAGTCCTCATGGACAGATCCTTGAGTCCAGTGTTATTATGGATGTATTAATCATTTCCTTGCTTGACATGTGACCTGGTAGTTTAGAGTGCCCAGCCTCCTCTCTGTCCTCTCCTGGGACAACCTAAGAAGCAACAAGCATGACACTTGTAGTAGGCACACAAATGAAGGGAGTGACATCATGTCACACTCCTACCTGGGATAAAGACTGAGAATTTGAGATCTCTAGGAGATGGCATGGAAGTTACTTGACATGTATCACAGGGTCTGAAGTGCAAGCACAGGGAGGGAGGAGAACACAGTATGATGACAGGAACAGCTCACAACACCCTTGGCCACTGTTTCTAACAGTGTATCTCCATAAATTGTTGTTATCCAGCAAAGACTGTTAGATTAGACACAGATTATGAGTGACTATGACTGTTTCTCTGAATATCCCTATTTACTCTTGAAAGTGAATTAAAATCCACATGCTTCTTTTGGACTGAATTAAAAATTCATGTGCCCATAGAGAGGTACAGTGGAACTGATGATCAAATTTCAGTCTTCTGAAGCAGGGGATGTGCTTCATGAAGAAGAAACAGAGACACATGCTCCATTTCCAGAAAAAATAATCCACAAATCTTGCTAGGACAATACAGTCCTGAGAAAAGCTGTGCTATGAGACACAGCTACCTGTACAGCTATTTTTCACTTGTTACAGTTATTTATTCTCAATTAAAAAGGTTTCATAATTACCCAAAAGTACAGTGTCTGCATTGCATAAATCTAACATGATTTACTTTACCCATTGCTGTGCTATATTTTGACCTACTGAGGCCACTGGGAGATTTTTTTTGACTCCACTGAAGTCTAGGCTTCCCCATCTTGCTTTTAGAGGAAAGGCGGCAAGCCTTCTATTGCAGCATACTATGTATCTCTGTTCTCATCTGGTCCACCTAATCACAATCCAAGTTATTAAAAAGATTTGGCTATTGTAAAATTTTCAAAAAGCTACAATAGTCAACAGAAGTCAATATAATTTTGCAATTTATTTTGGAGAACAAATCTTGTATACACACTTGTGTGTGTACCTATACATATATATGTATGTATATTGTGGATATATTTATTTGTGTAAAAAATCCATTAAAAATCAAGCTTTAAAATTACATTTCTTCAATAGCCAGTACACAGGAAGCACTATATTTCATTAAGGCTTGTTGTTTTTGTTTTTACTACTTCTATTTTACAGGTCATTGACAATATCCTCTTCAGTCTCTACTTCTATTCTGCCTTTTCTTTCAGTGTACATTTAAATTCCTTCAGCAGCTCTCAGAGCAGTACACCTGTTCTGCTGACACTGCCCCCATATCTTGAATAGTATCTGTTCATAAATCATAGTTTTACATTGCCTGACCCACTGAAAAAAAATCTATTAGGACCAATATCAACAGAACAGATTTTACACATGCAAAATGGCAAACTAAAACATCAAATCATAATCCGTACACGAACATAAAACTGTGCATGACACCCAGATATTCTTCTATGTTTTTATTTATTTATCAAGAATTCTATTCTATCTGTAGATGACAACATAGAGTACTATTAAATATTCATAATTCAACTGAAAGTGAAGCAAGAATCAAACTCTTCTAACATATATATCCAGCCATTTCAACTGCACATAGTTTGCCTTCCATTTTAATCCTAATTCAACAGAAAAACATACTATGGGTTTGGAAGTATGCACGAATTAATAATGCAGTGAAGCTTTCTTACATGACTTGGACTCCGGTGACGGTGGAGAAATGTTGGACACGGCAAGGTCGCTCTTTGACTTTTTAGGCTTTTTTGCATTTACCTGCCAAGGTTTATCATAACTTCTAAAATCTCTCCTTGTTCCTTTATTTTCTGTTAAAAGAGTGGAATCAGGCAATTGTAACAGTTGTAGGGTTATTTTTCAAAGACTTAATAAACAATTAATCCCGAAAAAAACAAGACCTATCAGTCCAAATCAGTCAGTTCTTTTTTGTTCTCCTATTTCTGATTTATGTTAAATTTCATATATTTTTTCCACTTCCTAAACATAAAAGTTTAGATATTAATACATTTTTCATTAAAAACATAATGCCTTATTTTTTTGTTATGAAAAAGTCCTTAACCTCCATTTGTTTTACACATTTGACTGCCTATGCTTAAAACTTTACATTTGATATAAATAAAAATTTGATTTGTCAGGCAACTAACATTCTATCAGTAACTATTTGAGATCTACTACAGTCTGAAACAGACCATCAGTCAATTTTTTAATACAAAACCAACATTCTAATAGTAGCTTGTACCAGAATATCAAAGCTAAAAATTCTACTTTGGAATCAGAGCAGATATTATTTCAGAATTTTTTTTATGCTTCTGAAGATCTACAATCATAAATTATTCACACTGGAGTTCATAAAGTAGTAATAGGATCTTCTCATTAAGTGTTGCAATGATGGATTGTTAAAAAAGTGAAGAAAAAAACTGAAGAAAATACCTCCATAGAGGCTAATCTCAGGTGCAAATACACCACAGGAAGGAAAGGGGAAAGGGGAATCGGGACAGCAGGGGAATCGGGACAGCAGGGGAATCGGGACAGCAGGGGAATCGGGACAGCAGGGGAATCGGGACAGCAGGGGAATCGGGACAGCAGGGGAATCGGGACAGCAGGGGAATCGGGACAGCAGGGGAATCGGGACAGCAGGGGAATCGGGACAGGGGACAGCAGGGGAATCAAGGGATGTTTATATGCACCTTCTTTCTCACTGAGACTGAGATTGCTTCCACACTGTAACTCTGACCCATACGCACATGATATGTACACAGGCTGAGCTGATAGCCAACAATATACATTAAATTCAGCATTTACCAAACAGGATTTATTGTGCATGCTCACAATCACAGAGTAGTACCTGTTCAGTAGGTACACGTGCATCCAGGAAATCATGGATGAAAGTGTGGGAAGATTATACTGGAGACCAGCCCTTTCCAGCATACAGAACATACCTGATGTTTCACTCTCTGCCCAAAGGGCAGCAGAGCCAGACAACGTTCTCTGAAGCTGACTGCGGTTCCCCTGTTTGGACTGAAGATGATCAATTAGAAATGGGATTGGCTGGTCAGGTGTCTCTGTTATCAGCTTGGTCATCAACTCCTTTAGAAAATTAAAACAAAACAAAAAGTTAGTGGGATATTGCACCGAAACTAATCTTATATTTACCAAAAGTAAAGGAGCATTTATAAACGAAAAGCCTGTGTTCAACTTTGAAGAAAACAGCTAGAAACACCCATCTTCTCAAACTACTGCTAGCTTTGTCCTATGAAGTGTTGATGTCTGAAGCGCTTTTAGTCTATACTGTCACTATCCACTGGAACTTACGTTAAACAACCCAACTCCCACTACCTGTTCAAATTCACCCAAAACAATCTGAATACTGTTCTTTTAACCATTCAGAACAAGCACCTTTTCAGAGCAGTGAGTAGCTTTTCTCTGACCCATACATTCAAGTTTCTTCTCATTGGAAATTGGTGTATCAGGATGGTTGGTGCATTTTTGATCTCGCCCACACGTGGAACAATGACCTGGTTAGAATATGCATTCATATCGGGGAATTGCAAAGTCTGATCAAACCGGCAGACTTTTTTTAAAGCAAGTACTCCAAAACAGTATTGTATAGACATGAGCAAATATTTTATTACAGTATTGCAGACATGGATACAAAACCAATGTCAAGAGAAAACCATCTCCTATGCCATCCATGCACTGATAGTATCTAATTGCTGTCACGCACCCTGGCCTTGCAGGGCTGCAGAAAGAGAATCACTCCCCACATTGCTGCTGGCTCTTCTTCTGGCTCCTTACACATAAAACACAGATTAGGAATCCAGAAAGAAGCTATGGCTCTGTGCTGGGCACAGAGGAAATCAATGACTAAGGTGGGAGGTGACCCTGAAATCCACATAGTTCCACAGGAAATCTGTGGCTGCCACTGCAAAACGAAAAAGCTCCACATAAGTAAAAACTTACAGGAATGTACAACAATATCAGGACAAAAACCTGGCTAAGTTATTAAAAGCTTTTATTCTCTCTTCATCTATCCCCAAGCATAAACTTTACCATAACTTACACACACTTAAGTCTATTTCCACTTCGTCTTTTTCACACACCTTAATAAATAATTTTTCAAATACCAGTAGTAACTTGGTATTGCCATCAGTTAATTGTGTTGGAAAAAGACACTTAAGAGAGAGTATACCAAATAACAGTAAACATGAGTAACAGCATGCAGGATTATTAAAACACAGCAAGTTATCTTTGTCCACTCCAAGACTTTCCATTCTTTTTATTCAAGTAGTGGTATAAACAATTAAGTGAAAATGCAACAGAAACAACCTTTCCATTGCAGAAAGAGAAATTTAACTTCAGAAAACAAAAAGGAGAAAACATGCCCAGTCTCATGTCTTGTGAAGACATGATCACTTGTGGCGTGATTTTTGATAACTATCTACAGGGAACCAAAAAAAATCCAACAGTGTCTTTGGTTTTGAAAAGGAACTCCACAGGGAGAAATTAAGCTACTTACTAAACTTAGAAATGATAAAACTATGGAGTCTAACTTCATCTGGGCTGTCTCTCACCAAGGTAGGAGAAACCCTCTGATACACATCATACAAGAAAAATCCAGAAATTGGAGTAATTCATATTTTGGTTGCTTGGCAACACTCTAACAGCAAACCTTTCTTTTTTTCCCTGCCAAAATGCAGAATTAGTGACAAGTGGAAAGATGTAATCGCGTGCTTGTAATGGATCACAATAGCTGTAGGAATTCCACTGCAGAGGATTCTATTACCAAAGAAAAGGAGTCAATCTGTAATAGCTGACTTGTAATTTAAATCATTTCTCTGAATCATGGTTTGAAAATTATTTTTCTGTCTTAGATTAATAAAAACAAGATGATAAGAACTGAGATACATGCATTGATACTATTAATTTTTTTAAGACATGCAGGGGTGACAATCTATTAATAATATATTACAAAATTAATGTAGCATTAAAAAAGATAATACAGAGATGGCTACGTGTCAATGTAAGGCAAATGCTACTTGATTGTTGCCATCACTGACTTGCTTGTCACAGGAAGAAACAGTCTTTAATTAACAGAAACAGATCTAATAAAATAGAACTGATTAAAGGACTCTCTACCTTATTCTGAGACGTAGCAATAAAACTAAAAAACATAATTGGACAAAGTACAAAAAAGTGCTACTCTGAGGTGATGTGAAATTAGCTCCTATTCAAAAGGACCACTTTTTTTATCTACTGTTAACATATTGATAATAAGACCTGAGTGATATAGAGATCTCTGCTGTCCCAGAGCATAATCAGTTCTATTCTGTGACAGCAATTAGAAAAGTTGAAAGAACTATAGATATAGGCTACTTTTATCTATCTGGAGTAACAAATGAGTTGTACCAATCCTGTACACCTAAAGCAAGGAAGACGTAACATTGCTGGGATCCTCATAAACTGAAAACAGTAGTAGTTCAAAAAATACTAAATTTGTGTAATAAGCCTCAAACTGATTTGCCTCAAGTACTTTCAGAGATGTCATTGAAAGTAAATACAACTTCAAGTCAACACAAAGGTGATTCAGATTGCAAAGCCTGCCATTTAAGAAGACATAACTCTTTGCTATGAGTATTCCATTGCAAAAGGGGAGTGAAGAAGCTCTTAGGGATTTGCTTCTCAAGCTGCTCCAAGCAAAGCATGAAAGTGGTCTCCTACTTACCACAGCTGGGTTCCCGAACTCTGCAGAATTTGCAAACACCTCCACCCCAACCAGTGATAACAATAGCAGTGATAATAGTTTCAGACATATGCTCTGTGTAAAGCCACATTCACATGCAGGAAGCATTACCTCCTTTCACACACACTATCAGAGATCCCAGAAGTAGGATAACAACTCCATGATCCTCACCACCTTCACCTTTCTACCAAATTCTGCCACCCAATCCATTAAGGGACCTAACTCCATCCGCTCTACCCCCAAACCATGCTCTTCAAGTTTGTGCTTCCTTTGAGACTCTTGTCACCCCCACCAAATTGTCAATTACAAGGCAATATGTTATTTATATGTGTTTATATATGTATATATATGTGTTCGGTTGCCTGGCTATGCCATGGGGTAGAGTGCAGGGAAGGGCAAGAGAAACAAAAAACCCAAAAAACCACACCCAATAAAGAAAGCAAAAGACTTTACACAGGCAGTAACTGTATTTAGTGAGTACTCAGCTCATTTTTTAAGTAAAAACATATACTTCACTGAAGGTGAAAAGACATTACAGATTAGGAATGCCTATTAGGGGTATTCTCATCCCTAGTAAAACTATCTTAAATTTCTGATGAGATTATCAAAGTTTATTTGATGCTCTCATCTGTTACTCAGATGACATCTTAAAAGACAGCAGGAAAAACATACTACATGGTACTCTAAATATACTCTTACGAGTTTGAAATGTTTCAGAAAAAGATTTAAAAAGTGAAGGTATTAAATAAGAAAAACTAAAGTGTACAACAAGTTACAAAAATAAAATTTCTTTTTTGTTTAGCAGCAGTCTGATCTGACTCACAATGTGCTAAGTAGGCAAGGTTTCACAAGAAAAAGAAAAGGAAAAAGACCAACTAGTCTCAATGAAGACGCCTCTGCATTAACAGCAGAATAAAAATGGTACAAGATCATTGAAGCTGAGATTCATTTCTTGATGAAAAATTCAACAGATAAGTTTCAACTATGCGTGAGAACAGAAATGCAAGACATATGTCTCTTAAAAATATTAACAATACTTTTTGCCTTTTTAGCTCAAATTTCTAAGTTTTCTATTCGTTGTCATTTCATCTAATTCAAATAAGAAAAATAAAAAGTTTTGTCCACATTTATAACATGTTCTTCCATTCACAGTATGCCTTACAACAACAAATAAAAAGTCATGGCAGATCAGGTCTCCATGCTGCCAGATGAACTGTTTGTTCAATACTATGACAGGTGCACCCGTCCTGACAAAGACTGGGGCTTTCCAGCTGTTCAAACATAGTGGCCACTGATTCCTTCTGTGCCCTTACTTTCACAAGACACACTGCAGCACAGAAAAGACATGAAAGGGAACTTCCATTATTAATACAGACTAGAGCACCAGGGCAAATACAGTCATTTCTTCTGGTTCCCTGCTGTATTGCCCAAAATTAGGTTGGTCCCAACCAGAACGAGAAAGAATGGGCAGAAAGGTGATACAAGCTCCAGAAAAACTGGCAGTTAACTTCTCCAAGGATTTTTACCTTGCACTGTGCAAACCAGAATTTAAACCAATTATTTCTACTTTCTTCTGTAATGGTATCTTTATATGCTTTTACATTCACTACTTTTATTAAACTATGTAAGATAGACTGTTTCAAAAGAAACTTGCAAAAGTTCATCTGTCAGTTTTCCAAGAGAGAGATTCACGCACATATTGGTAAGGCTGCAAAAGATCTTGAAAAAAACAGGTCTAAACTAGCAACTTCATATATTAACTCTTTATAAAGAGAGTATCTTTCACTACTGTACTATCCTGAGGTCCTCTATTAGTTATTCAATGCAGGCTCAAATTTTAATTTCCTTGTGACTGTCCATGCAATTAATACAAACGAAACAGTCTTCACAGTCTATTAATCATAGGCCCATTACAATAAAGCTCTAATTAGCTATGTCTAAATGTACCTATCAGGTTATTAAGTTAATTAAGAGACATTCTATCTTGCCCTGTAATTGATAACAGTAACTACACAACAATCACAGGTTTTGTTTTTAACGATATAGGCTTCTACAGACTATGGCAGAGTGTGCAAAGATTTTGGCTGTATTATGCTCTCATTTCATGGTTTAAATTACGTGTTTAAAGAGTGAATTGCCCTCAGAAGATGTCTCTATCTCCTGACCAAAGAGACTAGGTGGCTTAGCTTAAACTATGAGGTTGTGATGGGATGCAGTTCCAAATTAAGACAACTAAATACAGCAGTCTTCACACCGATGTCAATGAAGAAGTAAAGGGAGCCTAGGGAACTCCCAGCTGACCAGCCAGTGTATGTCCACTTATGATAAGAAGAATTGCTCTCCACTGACTGTATTGGCTATATATCCATTGACTACACTGGTGCTTAGACACTTAGAAGACAGGCAGACATCTAAATTTAAGTTTGCTAATAATCACTTCATACAGGTTGTAAGTGAACAAAGAAGATACAAAATTGAGTGAAAACCCATGGAAGGAAAGGAAGTTTAATAAAACTTTTTAGTGATTGACACTTCTTTTTCTTTAGAAGTCCTTTCTGATTTCTGCAGAAATAAAGCAAGGAATTTTATTTTTTTTTAAAAAGTATATTTCAACGTTATTCTTACTGGTTAAAATAAAAGTCTGCAATTCTTAAATGAGAGCAGAAAGGTAAACACCACTGCTTCTAGCACAAAACATTATTTTCTTTGGAAATTAAGGAAAAATACCAGCATCCTTCTTTCAGAAAATAGCTAGGTTTAAATCTTCTTGAACAATTCAAAATTAAAAGAAGAAAATCACATTCCAGGCTATAATCAAAATGGACTTCAACATTTTAAGCATTCATTAAATTATCACCATGTACTGTTATGGAATAAATTATTCAACACAAAGGAAATCACATAATCACAATTCACATGTCTGTACCATACTAGTTGTTTCAAACTAACCAAGGCAGAAAAACAGTTGAGAGCAAACCTCTATAGGATTAGTAGTCCAATTCAGCTTGTTTGTAAAAATATTCAGACTTTTACATGGAACGGACTAAAAAAAGTCTCAACCAACACTGTTCAAAGCCTCAACACTACTCATTCCCACCATTTCAGCTAGCTGTACAGCTAAATTTAATACCACAAAGCTGCAGTACACAGCATGGAACACACTCCACAAAGAAATTACTTTGAATGTACAACTAAAGAGAAAGTACAAAGCTGATATGGTGGCCCTGATATTATGGTGCAAACGAAATTCCCCTAGAGGTAGATTTCCCTACGAGTGCCACAATACAGGACTAGTGGCACAGGTAACATTTTCAGATTCAGACTACTACCATTCAAAGTCTCAAACTTCTTTTTTCACATCTCAAATCAGGGTGATAACTCTGATACAAAAGGTAGTAAAGTTTTGGTTCATACAACGATAATAATACGAGACAGTCTAAAAACAAAGATCATTGGATAGCTAACAGTCCTCCTTAAATGTTCCTGTATCAAATATCTGTATCAATTCAATAACAGAAGACAAATTTTGGGAGCTATGTTACTAACTGTACATTTAGGGAGACTCTGGAGAGCTGAATGGAAACAACATACTTTCCACTACAAACCCTTTGCAAATCATATAATCAGTTCCCTGAGTTGGATGAACTAGCCCTATTTATATAAATCCAACTCATGTACGTAATAGTTGATAAAATATGCATCATCGATCTTACCTAGTGATCCAAAAACAAAAACCTTTTGCACAGATGAGGTCTGGTGGACAATTCTGAGGTTTCACTGAGTGAGCTCATGACAGTTTATCAAACTCCCCCATGCACATCATAATGTGCAAAAACTACGAGAACCTCTTGCTGTATTTTCAATGCATCCTTTGGGGATTTTTTTCCTTTTATCTTATTCTTGATATTTCGAATATCGTTGTCCCAAATGTATTATACCACTTCTGAGTTCACAAAATAGCTTCAAACACCTTTGCTCTGTGGCTTTTTTATTGTAAGATTTCCTTTCTCCCATTCAATCATTTCACACAAGAATGCTGTCAAAAGGGAGGTCACTGGTACTAGGTTACTCTAAAACATTACTTCTCAGTAAAAGAACAAAAGGTTAAAGACATGCTCTCAGATATGACAAGCATGTCAACAGTTACCATGTTTTCTCCCACGGTTTTCAAATCACAAAGATTTTCTACGATAGCTTACATTTCTTTCATCAGCCCTGTATCTCTGCGTAACAATCTCACGTTTGTGGAATTATGCCTACTGTATCTTTATCTGAACTCAGCAAGGATTTATCAAACAAGGGTAGTTCACGTTGTGGCAGAAATACTGTAAGGTTTCCCTAAAGCATAATTCAGAAATCTTCCTCAGTTTCCACCCACTCTATCAAAGAATGGAAATTCTACCCTGAAGGCAAGGCACTTCACAGTTCAACCAAGAGAAAATGAAAACTACTGGTTTTCTGAAAGGTCTGTAGGATTTACATCAAAAGGAAAACTCACAGATAAAGGCTAGGAAAGACTATTACAGCCTGGACTGATTTCCTTAAATTACAGCCATAAAACAACACTGACTGCACATCACTGCCTTTCCTAAAAGCTAACTCAACAGACTAGAGCTATCTTTCTCTGATCAGCTAGAGTAATCTTATTCCAATTTCAAAGTCCAAGGTGAGGCCACTTGTTCCTCTGTGTTCAATGATTCATTACTGCAACTGTTACAAAAATCGCATCATATTTCCAGTTTAAACTTCACTGACTTAGCTTCTACCTACCTGGCACAAAATTTTTTTCTGAGGGAGGGTGAGACTAGGAACTAAAGCAGTAGGTATTTTTGTGGCTACCTCTGGTGCATTGACCCCAGCCAGCAACCAAGCACTCACCAGCCACTCACTCCCACACCTAGTGGGATGAGGGAGAGAAAGGGAAGAGCAAAACAAAGAAGAACTCATGGGTCAAGACAAAGACAGTTTAATAACCAAAGGGAAGATAAAAAAAAAAAGTGATGCCAAGGCAATCACACTTTCCACTGCCTAGCCAGCCCCTAAGCAACAACTACTTCAGAAAATTTACCTGCAGCTTTTATTGCTGAGCATGACATTATATGGTAAGGAATATCTCTTTGCTAAGGTTGGGTCAGCTGTCCCAGCTGTGTCCCCTCCCAATCTCTTGCCCACCCCTAGCCTGCTCACTGGTGGGCAGAGTGAAGAACAGAGAAGGCCTTGACCCTGTGCAAGCACTGGTCAGCAACAGCTAAAAGACTGGTATATCAACACTGTTTTAGTCACAAATCTGAAACACAGCACCATATGGGCTGCTATGAAGAAAATCAGCTCCAGCCCAGACAGACCCAGAACAGTACCACTATAATAATGGTTATTAAGCATTTTTGAGTGGTGATCAGGAGAAGGCTGTACATGGAAAAAAAAAAAAAAAAAAAAAAAAAGGTATATATTAAGGGATTGAATCAGCAAAGCACTTAAGCTTAGGCATTTTTTATGCATGAGAAGTAATTATAAAGCCAGGTGCATGTTTAAAATGCCTTGATGAATTAGATCACTACTCTGACTGCAGAATTGCAAGCATTCCCTTACTTCCAGGAGCCTACCCCAAAAAAATTTTGTCTTTTTTAGACTCTAACTATGAAAATCTTTTGAAGATTGATGGAAACTCTTTCAATTGCATCCCATGGAAAATATTTTCAAAATGTGTGCAGCAACCAACCACACCTGTCAGGTGCTTTTCTTTCTTTCTCCTGCGCCTGGATCACTTATCCCAGTAAAGTTAAAAAAAATTACATGTTTCCAAATTAGATCATATATTAGATACACTACTGATATATTACCAGAAGAAAAACATCAGAAATACATGTTGCACTTTTACCACTTCTCATAATTTTTTCTAGTTCCTGTTCTCACACTTAAGGGGAATTAACTGATTGATTTGTCAGTGTTTAAAGAAAATTACTATGCAAAACATGATTTTATACTTTCTTTTTTTTTTTTTTTTTTTTCCAATTACAGTCACAGAACCACAGAATCATCTAGGTTGGAACAGACCTTGAAGATCATCTAGTCCAACCATAAACCTAACACTGACCATTCTTAACTACACCCTATTCCTAAGTGCTATGTCAACCCAAAATGTCACATTATAATATCTAAAAGCACAATACCAGAAGTATGACACTGATAAATTTGGCCTAGGAATTAAGAGTCCCAATTTCTTACTACTTAAAATCCTAGATTTCAACACGGTTACTCTTAATTTTTCCAGCAGAAGACAGAAGGACCTAAATGTGGAGTTGGGCAACAAGTGATGATTTTGTGTAAAGCTGGTGAAAGTCCTAGTCCTACCTAAAGTCATGACCAAGGCACACACTCATCCCACCCATTATCTGAAACCGTGTTACAACCAGAAAAGAACAGTTCTGGCTACAGTGCAGAAATAACGTCCCCTAATCCTCCTGCCTCCTTCACTGCACTGGTAGCTACATGGTGTGCACTGGGGTTTGTTCCACCAACAGTGGCATGGCCTCAGAGGAAGCACTGTCAAATCAATTCTTAGAGCAAACTCTTCAGAGCCACAAGTTTGATAGCCTTGTGCTGCACTCCTCTCTCCCCCATTTCACATGGCTTGCTACTACTTTCTGTCTATTGTACACATAAAGTGAATAACAGGACAACTTTTTTGTAGATAACCACAAAGTACCTAGTGGCAGCATGAATCTAATATGCTTGCACTAGAGAGTCATGGTTTCCGATTGCTCCCGTGACCTTCTAGTTTAGGTCAGCTGCCAAAACACTGCGAAGAACACAAGCAACTGGAAGAGAAAATGTCAACTTTGAAAAAACTTAGGGGCTCACCCACACCCCAAATAAAGTCATAGTGTAAGTGAAGACTATTTTCTAACACAAAGAAATTTAGCACTGCTGAATTCCACTAATACTGAAAGTATCAGGCTAACTCAGAAAATGGTCAGTGAAACATTTCAAAGCAATCTGAAAAAGATAACTTACAAACAGGGCTTAAATACAATAACTGAAATTCCTTATAGGAATAGGACTTCTGGACTCACGAAGAAAAAATACATACATATGGGTACCAAATGTGCATAGCTGAAAATACTGAATATATTCAATATTTTTTTATTATTTTTATGGGTACATATGTCAAAAAGTGAAAAAGATTTTGCAGTGGTTTGCATATGTTCAAGAGAATACATTCATTATCATTGTAATGACTGGACAACTGAGATAAATGGCAATTCATATATTCATTAATGTATTCATAATATGCAATGCAAACTCTACCTAAAACATAAAAGCATTCTGTTTATGAAAGACATTTATTTGCTGTAAAATTACATTAACATGAATCTGATATTACAGGTTGTGATGCATCTTGGAAGTTAGAAATGCACATAGTACATGAATTGTCCATGTGAGCCAGGCATCTATATCACTTATGTGTAACAAAATGGCTCTTCATATACATGAAAGATTGACATTCAAAATGAAAAAAATCTAAATTTTCTCCATTTCATACTTCATCCTTTTAAAAGTCTGTCAGAAGTTTGCTATCTGTATCACAAAAACTGGTGGTGAGTAGTCACATTAGAAGGCCCAATATTTTACTCAGACAACTTCCCCTGTGGATAGCAGTATTGAAGAAAAAAATGGCAATATGACATTTACATGTCAACAGTTAACATTCAAAATTTTGTTTAAAACCACTTTTTCTACAAGATTTTTTTTTTTTCACCTCTATTTTAAAAGCTACTAAGTATATGCAAAACCATGGTACCCGAGGCAGAACACCAGCAAGGAGCAGAGCTCTTCCAAACAGCGACTTCTGGAAGAAGTCCCTGCGAGTCATTTAACAGCATGTACCACTAGAGGAATTTCCCACTGGGAACTGTTTGGCAGTCACCCACGCAGCAGGAGAGAAGGAAAGAAAAGCACACTCAGGACTCTCGATTGAGCTGTGGATACACGTTTCCAAATCCTAGATCCTTCACTCAAGTTGGTCACGCAGCTTTGCCTACTCATTGGTTTCAGCATAGCAGCTACACTACCAGCCACCAAATGCTCATTTCTCCACAGGATAATTTACCAGCAGGCATGAGGAAGACTTCTGAGGCTAATCTCACACATGAATGAAGGAGATAACAAAAAAACCAGAAAACCAAACCAGCAATACTACTATATATTATATATATTATTATATATAATTTTATATATATATTTATATAAAATATATAAAATCAGCATGGGTTTATGAAAGGCAGGTCCTGCCTGACAAACCTGATCTCCTTTTATGACAAGATGACCCAACTATTGGACAACGGAAAAGCTGTCGATATTACCTACCTGGATTTTCAAAAAGCATTCAACACAGTTCCCCATAGGATTCTCATAGAAAAACTGGCTGCCCATGGCCTGGATGAGCGAACGGTCTGCTGGGTCAAGCACTGGCTGGATGGACGGTCCCAGAGAGCGGTGGTCAATGGAGCTAAATCCAGATGGTGGCCAGTCACAAGTGGTGTTCCTCAGGGCTCAGTGTTGGGACCATTTCTGTTCAACATCTTTATTGATGATCTTGATACGGACATAGAGTGCATTATCAGCAAATTCACAGATGACACCAAGTTAAGCAGGAGTGTTGATCTGCATGAAGATAGGGAGGCACTACAGAGGGACTTGGATAGGTTGGATTGGTGGGCCAACATTAATGGGATGAGCTTCAACAAGGACAAGTGACAGGTCCTGCACTTCGGCCACAACAACCCCATGCATTACTACAGGCTTGGGGAGGTGTGGCTGGAGAGCTGTATGGAAGAGAAGGATCTGGGTGTTCTAACTGACAAGCAACTGAACATGAGCCGGCAGTGTGCCCAGGTGGCCAAGAAAGCCAACAGCATCCTGGCTTGTATTAGAAATAGTGTGACCAGCAGAAGTAGGGAGGTGATAGTCCCCCTGTACTCTGCACTGGTGAGGCCACACCTTGAGTATTGTGTCCAGTTTTGGGCACCTCAATACAAGAGGGATATCGAGGTGCTGGAGTGAGTGCAGAGGAGGGCAACGAAGCTGGTGAAGGGCCTGGAGAACAAATCCTATGAGGAGAGATTGAGGGAGCTGCGACTGTTCAGTTTGAGGAAGAGAAGGTTAAGGGGAGACCTCATCACTCTCTACAACTACCTGAAAGGACATTGTAGAGAGGTTGGTGCTGGTCTCTTCTCACAGGTGATTAGTGACAGAACAAGGGGGAACGGCTTTAAACTCCAACAGCGGAGGTTTAGACTGGACATAAGGAAAAAAAAATTCACAGAAAGAGTGTTAGACAGTGGAATAGGCTGCCCAGGGAGGTGGTGGTGTCACCATCCCCGGATGTGTTTAAGGGTCGTTTAGATGAATCACAGAAACACAGAATCATCTAGGTTGGAAAGGACCTTGAAGATCATCTACTCCAACTGTTAACCTAACACCGACAGTTCCCAACTACACCATATCCCCAAGTGCTATGTCAACCCACCTCTTAAACACCTCCAGGGATGGGGACTCCACCACCTCCCTGGGCAGACCATTCCAATGCCTAACAACCCGTTCTGTAAAGAAATGCTTCCTAATATCCAGTCTAAACCTTCCCTGGCGCAACTTGAGGCCATTACCTCTTGTTCTATCGCTTGTTACTTGGTTAAAGAGACTCATCCCCAGCTCTCTGCAACCTCCTTTCAGGTAGTTGTAGAGGGCGATGAGGTCTCCCCTCAGCCTCCTCTTCTCCAAACTAAACAACCCCAGTTCCCTCAGCCGCTCCTCGTACGACATCTGCTCCAGACCCTTCACAGCTTCGTTGCCCTTCTCTGGACACGCTCGAGTAATTCAATGTCCTTTTTGTAGTGAGGGGCCCAAAACCGGACATAGTAATCGAGGGGCAGCCTCACCAGTGCCGAGTACAGGGGTAAGATCCCTTCCCTGTCCCTGCTGGCCACGCTATTTCTGATACAAGCCAGGATACCACTGGCCTTCTTGGCCACCTGAGCACACTGCTGGCTCATGTTCAGCCAGATGTCAATCAACACCCCCAGGTGTTGATTGAAGATGTTAAACAGGAGTGGCCCCAAAACCAAGCCCTGGGGGACACCACTCGTGACTGGCCGCCAACTGGATTTAACTCCATTCACCACCACTCTTTGGGCCTGGCCATCCAGCCAGATTTTTATCCAGCAAAGCGTGCGATCATCCAAGCCTCGAGCAACCAGTTTTGCTAGGAGAATGCTGTGGGAAACGGTGTCAAAGACGTTAAATGAGATGCTGGGGGAAACGGTGTAGGAGAGAACTTTGTAGATTAGGGCTGATGGTTGGACTCAATGATCCAAATGGTCTTTTCCAACCTGAATGATTCTATGATTTAGCATAAGCATATTAACATAAATACAAATATTTGGAAGTGCAGTTAAAAAAAAAAAAAGATAAACTCCAAGGTCACAGACCTATCTAGCCAGTAATATCTCATAGGTGTATGTATACATATACATGCAGAGATTTCCAGTATTTAAGGAATTTGCAGTTCTAGAAATTCTAGTTTTATTGGAATGTCCACAGTACAGATTTCAGCATACCACATCAGATCTTCTGGGCCATTTTGAGGCTGTCACCCAGTTCAGGCCTTGGACTGAAGTTCAAATCCTATCACTTGCATGGTGCTACTTAGGTGGTAGCTTTACTATACAAACAGTTTTGAAATTCCCCATTGAACAAAGACACTAGAATCATACATTGGCCATAAATTTAGAATTAGAAATATTGCTTCTGTCCACTTAAATATGCACCTTCTTTAATGAGGTCCCTCATAATAAATTTACTTCTGAAGTATGAGCACAATCTAATGGATGGTTTTAATCTAATGGATTATTTATTTTTTAAGTATGGCTTATTACAAAGGAGAGTGAGTGAATCTCTTTAATTTTCAGTTCAATCATTTAAAATTAAAGTTTTTATTACCAGAGTTCTAATAATAATTTCAAGGATTGTGTGGCTATGCATGATTGTATTAGGAACACTATGAGTCAGTAAGAGATTTCGGTATCTAAACTGTGAGTTACAGAAGTTACACCAAACTAAAATTCATCTTGACAATCTCTGTAGTATTGATACCACCAGTTTGACTTGAAAATACTCCAGGTACATGAACGGTAAGTTTACGGAAAACGAACCCAGGTCCGCGTGGCAGGCGAGAATTCTACCACTGAAGCACCAATGCACCAGAAAATCCCGCCACGCCGACCCAGAAACCGAAATGGGGCATGAGAGAGCATGTGTCCACCTATATACTGAGCATGACATCACATAATATGGAATAACCCAATGATCAATCCAGACCCGGCTCTCTAGCTGTGCTCTCTCTCAGCGCCAGGAAAGTTAACTCTATCCTGGCCAAAATCAGGACAGTCATAAAAGATTATCATTTTAAAAGATCTACAAAACACATTTACATATTTAAATTTCACATTTAAAGATATAATGACATAAAAAAGAATTTAGAATTTTGTTTTATAAGGCCACTATGGGATCATCTGTCCATGTAATAGAGTCTTTGGATACAAACAGTAATGGAAATTAGTAACTCGGGTGGCTAGAGAAGAATGGGATCTACAAGAGATTCCTAGGAGAATCACAGTACTTTCTCAGGAACAAGTCTTTCAGATCCTGCAAAACTTGATGAAGACTAGACTGACAGGCACTTAAGATTTCCGAGAGGTCTGACGGAGTTGCTGTTCTCTGGCCAGGCCTAAGACATGACTAATATTAGACCCCTCACAAATATAGTAAAGCCAATACCTGCCAGCTGCATATGAGCTCAGGATACTGAAACCTATATACAATATAAGGCTACTATCAGCCTGAGGAAATTCAAATCCACAGCCCTCACCACACAGGATACTGTCTTAAACTCAAAGCTATGCTGTATCAAGGGAAAGAAACTTTCTAAGCTGCCTGCTAAACCTAAGGTACTGCACACTAAGACAGATAGACAGACAGGCAGATAGGTAAAACTCAGGCACTAACGTAAAAGGGAGCAAGAGTTGACAGTCCAGTGGCTAGTATTAAACAGTATTTAGAGATACTGTAGACACAGTCCTCTGACACTGTGGAAAGCTGCTTCACTTCTAGCCATACCTGAAGAGAAAAAAGGGAACTGTTACCTCAGAAACACTGCACAGTAACACTTGCTTTCACCTCCAGCTTGACACTCTAGACCTGGCTAATATTTCAGACACTGCTTTGTGCTTTGGCGTTTAGTACTATGGGTGAGTTCTTGCTTAGTTTGTGGGGTTTCTAGATCACCATTTTGAGACACATACTACTACCATGCAGTGTTCAGACCTAACAATGCGACTAACAAATCCTGGATTCCACTGAAATTTCAGCAATTTGACTTGTAACAAAATACACATCATTCCTTGGATCACACCCTCAATGATTTTTGCTTTGTTGGCCTTCATTAAAAAAAGGAGGTCTTGAGAAATCTCATAACTGCAATCATAGAAGTATAAACATTAGGGAACCTCTTTAAGTTAGCATCACTTTTACATAACAAAATCCCATTCAGACATCAAAGCCTTATTTTCAGTGGAGCCTTGACCTGATGCTCATTCCACAATTTGAAGTTTGCCTCTGGAAACCACCACTCAGATGTCCTCCGTGAGTTTCACCAGCACATGCAACTAACATGTAACATACAAACCACAGGATAACAGACATGATGAAGCTGCAGACAGTCAAGCCCACATTAGCAGAAAAATTAAAACTCAGAGCTATCAGGGATCCATCAGCAGGCACTCTGCTCTGACAGCTTTTGGAACAAGGCACTGCAGCTCTTGCATTATCTGTAAAAGGCAAATCAACATTACTTCTCCCGTGGAAAAAGGATACAACTAACATTGCATTACTACAACGTTACGTTTACTCAGGTTATACAGAAAGATAAATATGTGATGATGTTTTGAAAAGTTCTGCTGTCCAGTGTGTGTAGCCAAAGTTATTAAATATTCTGTATAAGTTCTATGCATTAAAATAATTATAAAAATTGCTTTCATATTTTTTTTAATCCTGACCCAGAATTTTTAAACTATTCACATGGAAGTTCAAATAATAACCAGCAATCACCGTGACACAAAATGAAGAACGTGAGTTACCAGAGTCCAGGGTAGGGAAGTTCTAACACAGATTTAATTATCCTGACTTTAGCTGCCTACATAAATTAACCCTAAATTTGCTCAAGTAATAATCACTAAACAAATTCCAATTAAGTTAACAGATGCTCCCTGATTGTTAGAATTTACTTGAATCATGTCATTTGGAGATGTTCCTTTAATACATCAGCTAAACAACTGTTGGTAATACTCAGTCTAATTACAAGTTTTATTCATACACTTTGAGTAGATTAATATCTATTCAGATATGCATCTTAATTTCCTTTTATTTACCTGTGAGAGATTGACTTGGTCTCATAAGACTTCATACCAATGTTGTAATCAGCTTTTTAAATAGAACTAAATGTTTAATACGATTCAGTACAACAGAGATTTCTGAACTAGAAAGGTCAGAAATTGTTGCCATAGAAAAATCTGGGAATACATTTTCACCACAGCAAAATACAAAGGGTTCTTTTATAGCTGCAGAATTTATATACTAGAAATGTGGCTAGAACTCCTTAAATAAAACTAACGAGTCGTTTTCATATAGCATTTTAAGAAGACAAAAGGTTATTTCACATATAAGCAGTCACTTGATTGACTTAAAAGCTCCTTGTACCCTTTTTTAAGCCCCACAGGAAAGGTCACACAGATTTGCCTTTCACAGGTAACACAAGATGCACAGTATCTTGTCAGAATAATCACCAAAGCCACTGCAGACTATCTGCAGGCAGATACCTGATAGCTCTCAAACGCCTTTGAGAACACACAGTCACGTTCACTTTGGTTTGACACAACTCATACTCAGTGCTTTTCTAACTGCAAGAGGAAATGATAAAAATCTCCTCATTTATTATTACAAGTAACACTTTCATATTAGCAGTTATTTTAACCTGTGCTCATTTAGGGGTAGATGAAGTTTTTGCTTATTTATATATACACTTCTACTTTGCCATTTAAAAAAAAAAAAAAAAAAAAAGCAAAACCCACAATGAAATCAGAATAAAAAGAATTGGTCTCTTTAAATGCAAGAATACAGGAATCTTTTGCCATGCAGAAGCCATCAGCCCATGGATATAACAATAAAATTTGATTGTAAATGCATGAATATTATAATAAGTAACTAAATAACTATGTTAACTAATAAAAAAGCAATATTGAACAATTTTTTTTCTATACTCTAGGGGATCTTCCAGCATTTTGTGTACTACCATTTATTACATGCTAACACATGATACTGGCAACTATCTTATGTCTGTTGGATATCAGTGTACTTGAATGTATCTTCAGCCCCAACTGGGAAGACACATTAATAATTCCAGTTCAGTTGGAAGTAAAATCCACCTGTCATTGCTTCCGTATGTATTTTGATCATCCATCAGTTAAGCCAAATTACTTGTATGATTTTCCCCATCAGCAAGCAAGATGACAGAGAAACTGCTTTAATGACACCTTTTTTTTCTTAACATTATTTTCAAAGTTCTGACAGATTTCTAACATGCTCTTCCTTCATGGATAATCTCTTTATTTCAAGTCTAATTAAAATATATAATTCTGCTGTTCAAAGTGGAAAAACTTCTGAGAATGACTATCCCATCATAATCAAACTAAAAAACTAACTGAAGACTAGGCACACATAGGGGGAAAGGCACGCAGGTGTCCATTTTGACCTAAAGAGTGCGGGCTTGAAGTATTCAGGTTTAGAGTGCAAGATGAACCATGAAGAATAAGGTATGAGAGACATAGTAGCAAAATTGCTAGGGGAAGGAAATGTTATCACCGAGCACAGAGCTACCCATGGTCTACATGCCTCCAGTCACCTTTCGGGGTTCCTGAAGTGCTTCCCGCTGGCACTACCAGGTTCATTGCTCTGCCTGAGCCCCAAGAAGGTACAGTCACTGACTCTGTCTCCATCTAGAAATGGCCCAGGCTTGCGGAGCAACCCCCAGGCTGCCGCCTGGGATACTCCTGAAAAGCAGGCCCTTCAGTGTCAAGGTTTGAATACACACAGACCTGGCAAGGCTGAGGTCTGAGCCCAGGAATACAGAGCCTACTGAGGATGAACAACAAGCTGCTTAACTGACTGCTCCTACAAAGTAAAACCTATGCTTGCAAAGCGGGCACCAAGCTTACCTTCCAAAAATGCACGCTCGTACTACTGTTCCTCCAAGATCCCCTCCATGCATTTACTTGCTTACCTCATCTACTGGCTTTGTGCTGCCATTGTGAAATATGACACAACACTCGTTGGGCAGAAGCTCTTGTCTGCAATATATCTGGACAATTTCTGTCACAATAGGGTACCTTTTCCTTGTTGTGGCCAGCAGATGAAAATACAATATAAAGATAGTGGAGATTTTCAGCAGATAACTGATTTAATTACATATAGGAAGAATAACCTATTACATTCCTTTTGCACATCTTCAAATATACCCAGAAAAAATACACCACCATATTACCTAAAAGGCATGGACGGGCAGAAAATGGCAAGCGTAATTCAGTAGTCAAGAACAGCACTGATATCTAAGTAAAGTTTAGCTTTGTTCATCTAAGAAATTCTGTATTTTATTTGAATCCTGGACGATGTAATGTCAAAAATTCAATCTAAACACCTGTTCCAGGACAGTCCTGCATTAACCAAGTTATTTCCACATACAAACATCAATTCCCTATACTGAAACACAGCTACATCATCTTGTGTGGAACTATAACTTGAAAGATTTTTTCACCCAGGTTTGGCTACTGGAATCATAGACCCAAAAAATACCTTTAACCAGTGCACAGTTGCATTTACACAGGTGATGTTACAAATCAGAGAGAGATCTGATCACCATCAGAAGAGAAAGAAGACTCTCACCCTACTCCCACGCCTTCCAGACTGGGCATATTGCAAAGCATGTCCCTTCCTCTGGAGCACCAGGAGGAAGAACAGATCCCCACACAACTTCTACACAGAAAGAGTCACTGGAAGACTTGCTTCAGACAAGACACTTCCTCCTCAAATGCTGGATGTCCTATAATCATGCCCAGAAAAGGGTGCTCCAGAAAACAACTCTTCAGCAAAAGACAACTGATTAGCAGAAGTGAAAGAACAGTGTGTCTGCTGTACACTGCAAAGGAAAATATCAGACTTTGTTGACAATATACAATAGATATTAGATACGATGGATTACAGCCAGGAATGTATTTAACAGAAGAAATGGTCCAATGCCAAATGCATATTTCTAAACACTCAGCACTGTGCAGCTGCACCAACGCTGAAGACTCCGCTTCAGGCTGGAGCTGTAACTGTCCCTGGACTATAACAGCACATAACCATGTTTTGTCCTCTTCATTTTTGATTTGGATAAATTTCACATTTGTTTTTCAAATCTCATTTCCTATGTTAAAACAAAAGCATGCTTCAAAGTAAAAAAAGAAAACACCACAAACACTTGAAAGTTAGGTTTATAATTGCTCATACAAACTTAACTGTTGTTCACTTTTATATATATCACAGTAATCACACAGACCTTTAAAAACACATTCTGTAACATTCATTCAGCTTGACTTTCAACTTGAATGTCATTATTTGAACAGTTTTTGTATAAAATATAGAAATAATGCTCAAGTACTGGATCAAATGCAAAAATCACCCAGCTGGTGAGACGCATAGAAAGCGTTCCCTCTTCCCGCAAATATATATACATATATATTATTGATATACATCAGGCTCACAACATTTTTTGATATCATAGAAAACCAGAAGAAATAAATTTGACGTTCTGCTGAATGTAGGGCAAAAAGATGCTGTGAGAAAGATTGATTATCATAATGGTACCTATTATAGGACTCAGAAGAATGGCGAGATCCCATTTTTTGTAATACTATGGTAAGTGTTCATATGGTCAAATATTAGACAAAAACACTGCATAAGTAGTCATGGAAAAAACATTCAAGCACTTTTGCAGTATAACAGCTATTGTTTATAATATCTTCAATTCAAATACTTCCAGTTATTTCGTATTTTTTACAACTGGAAAAAGCCTCAAAATACCTAGAGTTTAATTACATCTTAACACAAATGGTAATGCAACATAAATAAGATACAGCAATATTTTTACAGTGAATAAATGTCCACCTATTACCAGTCCAAAAATCTCGTCAAACACTCTTCTGAAGGTTCTGAGAACAGCCATTCCACTTAAATGTCCATCTCCAGAAACACCATCACAGGCATAACAGTCTATTATCACGGGCTTCTTTTTCAAATCTAAAGCAATAATCTAGCTTTACCCAAATACTAATGCTCACTTTTTTAATCCATCAGCAATGGACTTTTTTTTGACATTAGTTCTAGAAAACAACAACAAACCCCAAAACCTACATATCCTACTTCTACATTTCTGTGTAGTGATTTAACTTTATATGGATGGCCTATATTTGTGATCATTACTGGTCAATGTGAAAGAGAACCATGAAGAGTGAGGACAGAATTAATGTCATCAATATTTAAGGCCTATGTTTTCCACACAGGATTTATCCATTTGTTCTCACCATAGTCAAGCCACGGAGACCTTGTAGGAGCTTAAGAGATATCCAAACCATAATTTCCATCAAGCCATTCAGCTAAATGAGGAAGTTCAGCTGAAAGTCAACTTATCTCAAAAACACGATTTATCAAACTTAAAGATTTAAAGGAGCTGTTTTTCAACAAGAATAAAAAATGAATAAAATATTTCTACCCAGCCCTAAGTTGCACATTGCTGTCAATCCCTATCTTCCAAAAATGATGGCTATAAATTTTACCTTCTCAGACCTACTCACATCTGTTCATCAATGTGTCATTAAGAAGGAATTTAAGGTAGCATAACTCGTATCCTGAGGACAAACACAAAATATGATATATGAAAACTTAAACTAAAGTATAAGTGACCCAACTACTGTTAATCATATTTTTGTATATTTTTTTTGTATCTCAGTATAATATCAGCACTTATGGCTGAAAATGAGATTAATTCAAACGCAGATTTATATGTAATGCTACTGGAAAAAAGCTGAAGTGTGTACGCAGTTCACCTTCATGATCTGTCGCATGGATTACTCATTATTTGTCCAAGTCCTTACAGAACCCTCACCTAAGTAATGTGAAAAACCTCCCTCACGCTAGCTTTAACAAGCAGTTGAAAACCAAGAACTATGTCAATACCAAGTTGAAAAAAAAGTATCTGAAATGAGAGGATGTTGGACACTTCTGTTTGGCCGCTGGGAGGACAAGTGCATTGGTTGCACAGGCTTAAGGCTGACATTATATCATGCCCACAAATAAAGTAGGTCTGAGATAATGGGGACAGCTAAATAAATATCAGCTTATATAAGCACGATACACTTTCCACTCTAAGTTATAGATTAGCTAAATTACATATGACTGCAATATTAAAGCCATTTTTACATTATGCAAAGCATAAGTATGAAATAAGAAAAAAATATTAATATTGGTCTCTGTGTAACAAAAATATATGCTAATGAATAAATATATTTTCCAAGAAAAACACAGCAGGAAAAATGGCTTTAAGAGAAGTCATCAAAAACCACAAGTTCCAATAATTACATCATATGGATCAACTTATTAAAACCACTTTCTAGCCCAAACAAGGTAACTTCAACACATACACAAAACTGGTATATTTCTAAAAACTGTTATTTGCACTCCATCTCCTCCATGTAAACTGTCACCACAGATCTAGTCAGCATGCCCTCGCTAACCTACCCAGGACATGACCTGCAACATCCACAAACTGTCCTCTGGCTTAGGTTTTCAAACACAGGACTGAAGGAGCATATTTTACAAGAAAGCTAGAGCCTTAAGTGGATATTTAAATAAGTGCTACTCTACTAACAATTGAAAGCCTTAAATGGGTAGCAATGGCAATTTTTAAGGACAGATAATCTAATTGTACTAGAACTGTAATTAGGTCCATCATTTCTCATCACACACTTCCAGCGTCAAGATTGCAATGACTTAGGAAACTAAGAATCACTTCATTGGTAGAAGCTGAGATCGGGGTAATTTTAGAAGATGTGATAGGTTTTTGGGTTGTAGAGTTATTTTTAATAACAGCCAAAGCATTATTAACCTTATCTTCTAATGCTTTTCATTTAGAAACAATGCCTGCAAACCACTGGTGTATGTTTTTGTTTGTTTCTGATACAGCGAAGTAACTTCCCAACCCTGACAGTGATTGCCCAATTAAAGCTTTCTGATGATTTGATTGCTATTAACCTTAGACTACATCTGCCTGGTTATGAGTGAAGGCCTTCCTGTCATAAATCAGGGCCTCAACAGTTGTAGCAAGACTCCCTGTGGGAACACAATGTGCTCACATGGACTGTGCTGCAGCCTTGAGACCTGTCAATGCTCTGAACCGCCACACTAAGCAGGGGAGAAGGGAGGAGAAATCAATTTTTTTGAATGTGTGGCACCAATTAATGGGATTAATAGCACTACCAGGCACTGAGGCAGCACAAAGAAAGAAGATGAAGCAGAAGGGCCATAATGAGCTCAGGGTCTTGCTGTGAAAACTCCTAAACCATGTGAAGACTGTAAGAGCCAGAGGGGTTTGCAGTCTCTGTGCAGATAAACAAGAGAGACAAAGAAAGGAGAAACACAAGCACAGAATAATATATGAAAATGTAGCGGGACAGCAGTAGCAGAAGTAGGAACAGCAGCCAAATAACTGGCTACCATTTCAGTACCTTAACTACTGTGTATTTCCTGTCCTGACTTCTTAACTTTTTCTTCAGTGTCTAAGTAAATGTTAAGTGGATCTTCATTTTGGCCAACTTCATTCTTTAATCTTTTTTCTATTATCATAGAGAAACACAGAATAAAATAAATTCTCTTGAGTTTCTTATTTACCTTTGTTCCTTTTTCTCCCCTGCTATCTTTTTCTTTCAGGTATTCCTCCTTCACAGGATAAGAAATCAAGATTAAATCTGTTACTCTAACAATTTAGTCTTCTCTTTGCGTATCCCTTCTTCACTCCATATTGGTAAGTCTCCATTCAGTCTTTATCTCCAAATAGCTTCACTATCTTATACTTTGTGTTAGACTACAGGCATTATCTACTGGCATCATTCTGAACCAGGGCACACTTAGGAGGAGCTCTGAAACATCTATTTTCTTCTGGGGGTTCAACATCATGCAAAAGGATGTGTCTTTTAAAAGCTACTCGGTGAGTGAGTTGCAGCCTGCCATCTCTCCAGGGTTAATACTGTGCAGAGTTCATCCTTGGCACGTTTATGGGTGGTGTTTCATGATGGCACACCCAGAGGAATTTCTGCATCTGCAAAGCTTGGTTTTGTCCTCAGCTTTTGTTTCCCTGAACATCTCTGCTTTGTCCCGATTAGGACAAGATTCTTCAGAATGCTTAGGAAGATGAATACCCAAGTCACACTGGGCGTATTGAGCGTGTCATGCTCAACTGGCCTGGACATGTGCAGTTAATACAACGTGTCTGAACAAGAAAATACAGCACCTACATACTAATGCACAATGCAGCTTTTATGAATTAGTGCACCAAAAGAAACACAGAACTTATCATTCAGAATTCCCTTCTTTGAGATAGATACCTGACCAGAAGAATCCTTCACAATCACCAGTTTACCTCTCCAATCATACCAATGTCCGCAAAGACGCAATGCCTATCAAATTGGAGTGTAATGCAATCTTCATGAAGGAGTTTGTGGCACAGCAGCCAGCGTTAATAGTAGTGCTAAGGACAACTTTAACTCCCTGGCAAATCTATACCCAAGCAGTATTGCCAAGATCAAGTACTATAAGTCAGACACTGCAAAGCATGCACGTTTCTTTAGAGGATAAGAAGTTATATTTGCTTGTATTTGCCCTGTGTTTCTCACCCTTCAGTCATACCCTCAGCAACCACAAGCACTAGAACCTTTCTTTAAAAAAAAGTACAGATCCCAGGTAACCATTTGACTGTAGGGACTGAGATTATAAGAAAAAAAAAAAAAAAAAAGAAAAGAAAAAGAATGCATTGGCAATGTAGCATTAATATTTGCCATGCCATTCCCTTCCATGTCCTATCCATTCTCATGTTCATACTCAGTGTATTCATATGGTCTATTTCCTCCGAATTCATTAGGCTATCCTCCCTAATTATTCAATTCCCTCTTCTGTTCCTTCACAGAAGGGACTGGACTGGGCTCCCTGACATTTTCCTGACCTATGGAAACTGCATCTTTAAAAGGCAAGATCCACATGAAGCTAACTTAAGCACACAAGCTCCTGGTATACTGGGTAGTTAGAACTCACGGAGTGATTTGGAGATCACTTATGCCCATCTAGCAGCTTGCTACTGGAGAAAAAGACAGTCGTGCTCCTCTCCTTCCCCTCATCCTCTGGCCACCTATGTTTTCTCCCCTGAGTCAATGCCATGCTCCTCATCAGACCACATGGCGACCCACCAAGATAAACCAACTGAACACTTTTCACTGCTTTGCAAAATTCCTTTTCTATTTCATCTTCCCAAACTGGGTAACTGTAATATGAGACAACTGCCAGTTCTGCATCAAGGACAGCCAGAACAGGCAGCCAGCAATGAAGATGAACAAGACCTGCAGCAACTGGCTATTAGATCAGCCTCACAACCTGCAGTTCTGATTACTAAACCACCAGAGTGTCTGGAGTAAAACAAGCTATGAGAGGAGGAATGATTCAATTAAAAAGGCTCCAACACAGCTGAAAGACCCAAACTCTCATGATTCCTGCCCCAGAAAACAGCTTCTCCAGAAGCCAACAAAAGAGCTTGATAAGCATATTGTTCCAGCCACTATAGAGAAATCTGGTGCATGAATAGAGTGATTTTACTCATTGAATATTGCAGGGAACTGGCAGAATGAGGAGAAAGAAAGAATGCTTCATGGAAATACACAAGAAGGTAACAGTTTCCACTCTCCATATGGACAGAAATTTTATAAGAGGTGGCTAATGTAAAATAGCCTTCTACTTACCATGGGTAAGTGAGTTCACGTGCATTCTTCATTTTGTATGGGCATTTCCCATAACTGTACCACATTTCCTCATGGTGGTATGTAAAGTTATGTTCAAAACTGAGGTGTTTCATTGGAAACTCTATGTTTAATGCAAAGATAATACTTGAATTTTATGTGAATAGGGAAAGAAAACGGCCCAAACCAACAGAAGAGCAAAACCAGAGGGGCATCATAACTTCAGTCTAATGACTCTGCCTGAACACTTTTGGATGGAACTAAAAGTAGATATTCAGTGAAACTGAGTAGCCAAAGGAGAAATTATCACAGCATGGTATATGGTACCTGACATAAAAGTTAAGGACATCAAAAATGTGCCTTTTGCAAGCTTTTTAAAAGGATATTACCCTCTATATTGTGAGCAGATATGGATGTTGCGTTGTCTTGGCAAAGGCATAGGAGTGCATTTCAAGTGATCATGCTCTTTTCCTACATCCTAGAATTAAATTCATGAACCCTTGTTCCTCCTATCAAATGAATGCTGCTTTTCATCACCTTCAGTAATGTCAGAAACAGCGCACTGCCTTAGACAGGAGGCCAACAGTTTCTGTTTGAAAATTATTGTGCTTTCAGCTGGGTTTTAACTGTTTCTCATGGTTTCACGTAGAGAAGTATCTTCCCTTAACACAGAAGACATCCTCCTCTCGTACTTCACAGCTAGGAGAATGAGAAAGTGTGCATCCGTGCAAGGGGGATAATACAGAATACAGTCAATAACACCTCATTTTTATCTGGATATTACAGACATTAAGGTGTTTGGGTAGTATTTGTTCCAAAAGTTGGTGAACATAAAAATACCTGAAGCCATCTCTCAAATCCAGAGGTAACAAAGTATCCCCATTACCCATCACTCATACAAAAGCACATATACTTTCCCAAAAAAATAAAATATCACAAGACAAAAAAAAAAAAAAATCACTAGACAAACCCCCCATCACTAGACAAATGAAAAAGAGAAATTATAGGTCCCCACCTCTTCATTTACACAAACAAGAAAGAAAATGGAAAGTACCAACTGCGAAGAAAAGACATTGAAAACAGGGAGAGTATTGATTAGACCTTCAAAATTAGAAGCAAACTCTAAAAGAACTTGATGTTAAAATGCTCTTAAATATTATGTTTCTAACTCAATTTTTTTAACACATTTACACTTTTAAAAGAAGCAAGCACTAATAACAGGTGTCTTTCTAGGTGTGCCTTTTTAGTCAATGTCAAGATAAAGAAGCTAAGAAACCCACTTGCTCCAGAACAGTAAAGAAACGCATCACACGTGGCAGAAAAGCAGGTTAAGGTACTAGCTGCCCCCTTCCCTCTCAGAAGCTCCAAAACAATCAGAAGGCTGAGACTATGCTGACTCAGGGGTACGGATAGCATCTAGCCCACTTGGAAAAGCATAAATCAGTAACAGCAAAGAACACAGTAGAAAAAATTAAAGACCAAGTTAAAGCTATTAAAGTTTTTAATTTAATATTTGACATTTACATTTGTCCTTTGTACCAAAAGACTGAATTAATCAAAAGAAGCAAAACAGTTGAAGAGCTTATTTCAGGTTTTAATTAACACCATGCATTAAATATTATCCAAAACTTGGAAGAAACTTCATAATGTGCTAAAACACAAAGAAGAAAGATCAGTAGTAATGGGCTTGTTTGGATCCAGGCTAATTCATTACTACAACGGTTGCCAGACAAAAATTCAAAATCATCATTGTCTCAGTGCACGTCCTAGAGCAAAGACATGGGACTCATGGCATTTCAAACAGGAACATCTGCTAGCTCTAGACCTTAGCAGACCTTAGGTTCTGCTGGTACATGATGGTGTGAGCAACTCAACTGAGAACTAGCTCTCATTTTCTCAGCTAGTTTTTAAGGCAAGCTAGTTATGCCCTCCGCTCCCCCTCTCAAGAAACAAGGTAACTGTCATTTTGAGAGTTTAAAAACCCTAAAAGCTAATGTAACAAAAGGAAGTTATTATGATTCTTTCATTTTATCATTCTGCATGTTAGATATAATTCTTCAAATGTAATTATTACTATTAGACAAAGAATATAACTTTGATTTTTATTTCTTTGTGTGTCTTGTGCCCCAAAGGAATTCTTTTTAAAAAGGAATTAAGAAAGCCCACATTTCCCCTTCAGGAAAGTAATGTTGCCACTGTGGAAACAAGGGTTATGTGATTATCATCTGTGTTTGTAACCACACAAATGTATACCTGTAACTGTGATCTCTTTCACTGTCTCTTTCCAGTAATTTTTTAAACTAGTTTCAGAAAAATTCCCAGAGGAGTAGACATCACAAAAATGCAAGTTCTTTCAAATCTTGAGAGATTAACTAGTCAAGTAGCAAGACCAAAACATGTGATTTTCCTAATTCAGGAACAACCTCTTTTCTTAAACCCAGATTCCACATGAGAGGAGAATTACGAATGCCTCATCCACATGGAAATTTCTGATAATTTTTGCATCTTGCTGGTCACCACAAAACCCAAGAAAAAGCATAAAGCCGTTACTCATGGAATTGTTTGTTAATGGAAAAGGGTCTGTCTATAGTTTTAGTTAGGGTTTTTCACCTGTCTTCCCTTAAAGACAACTTTACCAAGGCAACTATCAGAATGCACAGTAAATTCTCCGAAAAGCAAAAGACATCTCTGCACCATTTCTTCCCATTTGACTTTCATTCCCCTTAAGTAGGTCTTTTTACTTCAGTGCACATCAAGGCTACCACAAAGTCCTACTGTAGCAGGCAACAAAAAAAAAACACCCAACCAACTTCTATATGATTCCCGACCCCCCACTGTGTAACACTGCAGCAGCTCTAGATCGCTGCTGGTTTCCACACATCCTTTGAAAAACAACTAATATTGGCTCCTCTGAAAGAGGGACTGCCAGGCTGAAACAATGTCACTGGGTAATCAGATGCTTGTGATGTCGAAGTACTGAAAAACTTGGTCTTCCAAAGGGTCCATCTAGCTGCCTGAAATTAAATGCTTCTCTGTGTAAATGGACATCATCCAGAATAAGACCCTTTCATGACAGCAACAGAATCTAATCAATTAAGTGTAATACCAAAATAAGGTAAAAGATGATTTGAGCAAGTTCAAAAGAAAACAATTCTTTGAGAGCATGCCCATCATTCACATTCCAGATATTGCAGCTTATAACATAATTTGATACTGTGAGGAATCTTAAACTGGTAAATGAGACACTCAAGTGACTGTGTCTACAATTGTGTATTTAAGAACTGAGGGCAAACGCTGCTTCAAAAGACTTTCCAAACGACAAAATTCATTCCCAAACTTTGACTAACTCAGTCACAAGGTGCACTATAAATACTGTTAGTCATCAGACAGGTGTATTAGGATGTGTTAAGGTTTAAGTCAGAAGCATAGTTATTTATTTAAATTAAATAACGGAAGCCAGTGCATAATATATAGCAATAATGCATCTCATTTAGGAAAAAAAACTACTGTAAATTAAAAAAAATTAGTTTCCTATTATATTTGCTTCGGCAATTTTGTCTGCCAGAAGAAAAAAAAAGTAAGTGTTCTAATATGAACACAGCCTTTATGTTGCTCAAAATAAGAATTATAGTTCTAAACCCAAATTACTTCAAGAAAAATATCTCAGGTAACCAGGGGTTCGGTATGTTTATTTTCAGAAGAGTTATTTTGGCTTTTTATAACTCAAAGAAATTACAGTCTTCTGGTTTGCATAACAACAATGTACCTGCTGGATGCTTTTTAGCTGCAGTTCTATAAATAAGAAAATTCCAAAACACTAAATTTATCTCGGAGCTGTTGAAGATTTATTGCAATCTGTTCTTAAGAGTGCTGATCCAGCTTTCAAATTCATAGAAACTGTCAGGTTGCCCAAATGAGCACACAACTAGATGCTGAAGAGACACCGTCATACAGAAGTCTAGATGTATGGATACTCACAGGCAGCAGGATTATTCATTGAGATTATTAGCACACAAAAAGAATTTGTTGGATTGGATGCTTGAAATGCAAAGTGGGTCAATACTTCACTCAGACAGAAATGAGTGGGTGCTGATTCTGAATACTCTGTCCCAGCCAATTTTAGGCACACACCTCCTGTTCACATTTTAGAAAGATGGAAAAAAACAACAGCGAAGCTTCATCACAGAAATAATTCATATTTAGAATTCTTGTTACATTCCAAGTTAAATGTAAAAAAAAAAAAAAAAAAAATCTAAAAAAAACCCAGGTAGTGCTATGCTACGCGTTACCACAAAAATCCCAGAAGAGAGGCGTTTCTAAAGGGCATTCCTCAAGTCTAAACTAGGTGTCTAACCACAGTATTCTCAGATGCCAATAATCTCTCACAGAAAGATGTCTAAGCTTTCAAAAGCGAAAGAAAAAAAAAAACACAACACCAACCCAAACTGCAACACAGAACTACACAGAACAGAATACGCCAGCTCATGAAACCTGACAGAATTTAAGGGGTTACCTTAAGACCTTACTGTCAGCACTAACAACACCTGCATGACCTGGGGCATTTAGAAGTTGACCTGTAGGTTCACAGGAATTTTACCTGCAAAAACCTTAGGCACCTGTAAGATGAAATGGCAAAGAAGTAACACTTTTGAAAAACCATGATTTGAGGACCTACATTCAACAGGGGGAAATGAGGCTGAAGTATCGAAGTTGTTTTGCAATCTGTCTTAAATCTCAAAATTGACACAGTCTCAGATGTACACACCAATTCCCACCCACTTTCCTTCCCACCTCTAAGCCATAAATAAGAATTTAACTAGTAAAAATGTTTGGAATCAAGTGAATCTGTGTGTTACCATTCATAGCTGAGTGGATAGGACTTCCTACTATCTGTTAACAGGTACTGGTAGTCAGAAGACTGATGCCTGCTGAGTCAGCCTAAGCTCATTAATTCTTTCTCCAGAAGGTTACTCCTACCTTTCTTTATAGAGATGGAAACAACTTTGCAACCAAGGGAGGGCCTACAGTCTTCCTGCATCTCACATGTCAGCACTTCTCTTGAATACTTCTCTTTTACACAAATTAGAAAGGTAATTCAAGTGTCAAACCATACAAAACTTCAGCAAAGAAATAAAACTGAACTCATCTACATATGCAGCATGAGCTGAAGGTAAAAATAAATTAAAAAAAAAAGATTAAGTCCAAAAAAACCCAGATGTTCCTAAGTAGATACTGCTGGTTAATGAAGTACAAAAAGCCCTAACTACGGTAACAGAAGGCCACAAATACAGGACAGAACAGAAACACTACCAGGGTAACTGCAAGCAACTGGAACACAATGATGAGCTAGCAACTAACAGCATCTACTGCTCTTGACTGTACTGGAGGGGAACTGTACTTCATCATGAGGAAACCATGGACTGTTCCAGCCATCAGCTAACTGTGCCTGGTAACTCTCTAAGATCTATGTGTAAAGACCTCCTGATCACTGACCATTCATTATGCAAGTATCCAATACCATCTGTTTATGCATCACCATTCTGGCCTTCATGTCAGAAAGCCTGCATGTTCTCTCTCCACTTTCTTCTTTCCTGTGACTACCCTCAATTACCCAATATTTTATGCACTCCCTAAAACGTTGGCTTGAAGCATATATTGAGCAATTATAGTCACAACCTGCTCAGCAAATAACACCGTAGAAAATTGAATCCAAGTCCACTCTGTTCTGACTTGGTATTAGAAAATTACCACTCACTGCAAAAAAAAAAGATGGCTGTCACCCATGACAAGTGGTGATTAATTTGCATCAAAACCAGAAGAGGTGTAAGAAAATGCTAGCTGTTCCTGAATCAAAGACGAAGCATGGGTCTCTCTTCTCAATGTGTCAGAACTTTTAGAGATATGAAAGAAACAATTCATTAGTCAATATATCTGACTGTGAACACATGGTATTCTTGATACACCACAACGCATATATAATAGGAATACTAGTATTAAGCATCAGCTTCACCCTATGCATAGTCTTTGGCCAATTCCCATCAACTTCAAATACATGTCTTCCCCCTTACTAAGGACTACAAGATCAAGCACAGGTTGTAAATCTTCAAGGAACTGTTGAGAACAAAAAATACATCACCAAAAAAGAAATATGTAAGTAGATTTAAATGGCTAATCAGGAAGTGGAAGAGGTAAGGATTACGATCCTCTTCCTCACAGTGATATGGATTAAAACAACTTTAACCAGCTAGATGAATGCTACAGTCCTATATCTTAAATCCACTCCCTGGTATTCAGGTCTAAGTGAATTTCACACAGAAATTTCTTCCTGGTACACAGGAGTGCATTAACAACCTGTAGAGAGCCTGCAAGGTTATGCAAAGAGCCTTCCACATATTCCTTCTACCACGATGAAATTCCTACATTATGGTGACTAGTGAAATATTTAGAGATATATGAAACGCTGTAACAAATACAACCTCTTCATTTTTTCCTCCACTATTGGTAACTAAAGCATATGACTATTTAAACAACAGAGATGAGCATCTTACACTACTGAGAAACTAGGTTAAAATGCAGTGACTGAGAACAGGGATGTCAAGTACTTTGTTTGAATTTTAATGTATAAAACAATGGGTTAAGAAAATTTAGAAGAAAATGGCAGCTGTCAAGGGCCTAACTCTTCAACAACCCCAAGGCACTTAAATTCCCATTGAAACATCCAGGAGTCAGCTACATAAATAGTCCTAGCAACTGTGTTGACTGAACAGTCTTTTATTCAGAAACTGAACCCCACAAATGTTTCAGTTTCTATGAATTCCAGAACTAGAAAAATCACCTGCTGTTCCCTAGTACCCAGTTACTGTTCCATCAAATGGGGTTTTATTTATTGCAGCATGAAAATATCTAACACTTCTGGCACTAGGCCAACATAATTTGTCACAACAGCCTCAGCCCACGCAAAACATAAAAACTGACCCTTAGCAAACAGTTTACTAACAAAATTAGAACCTTTATGAGGGTTGGCAAATGCTGCCCAAAACATGCACTGAAGACCCACACCAGAATAAAAGAGATTTCATACGTAGTAAGGTTGATTGAGAACAAGTTAAATACTGAAAAAGGGAGACTGGGGCCTTGGGATAATACTGCCAGAGCATAACATATGTGCGTTTAGACGTAAAAACTGTATGAGAAACAGGATGACAAAATAGTAATAATCACGATTGCTCTAGTACCCCTTTGCGTCCTAAGTATTTCTAGCTTATACACAGAAATAGTAAACTATGCACATCTGCGCATATACAAATCCAAGCAAGTGCATCTTCCTAAGACCAAGGAAAATTTACAGCAAAAATACCTTTCCCAAGCGTACGGCTGCTGATGAAATGTTCAGAAAGCATCACCGACACAGACTTTCCGCAGGACAGATTTCCTCCCGAGTGCCCGGTCCGGCGGGCGCGTTTCCCGGTGGGCAGGCGCCCACCTCCCGCTCCGCGCTGGCCAGTGCCGGAGGGACGCCGCCTCGGGGTCTCGCCCGCGGGCCGTTCGGCGCCCACCCCCCGCGGCGCGGCTCCGCGCCGCCGCCCCGGACACGGGTGGGGGGGGCAGGAACACTTGCGAGCGCCACCTCCCCCGCACAGCTCTGGGATGCTGAGCCGGTACGCGGCTCCCCGCGGCCCGACGGCCGGGCCCGGGCCGCCGTCCCACCTCCGCGCGGCTCCGCGGCCGCCCAGGAGAGGCGGGCGGCGCCGAGAGGGCGCCTCCGGGGCCGGGGTCGCGGGTGGGAGGGGGGCGGGCGGCGGGGCACCTGTTTCACCACCCGCGCGGGCGGCGCGTCCGTGGCGGGGCGAAGGAGCGTGGCACATCCGCGGGACAGCCGGGGAGGGAGGGAGGGAGGGCTGCGCGGAGCGCCGGCGCTCGGAGGGGCGTGGAGGAGGGACACGAGGGCACACGCGTGGCGCGGGGCGGCGGGGCAGGGGGTGCCGGCGCTGCCCTCCCCGACCGGGCTGACGCCAGAGCGGCGCCTCAAACTCATCCTCGCCCCTACGCTCACCTGTGCTGCGCGGGGAGCCGCGGCCATCGTGGGGGCACCCCCGCCCCCGCCGCGGAGGAGCCAGCCGGCAAGAGCGCACCTTACCTCGAAGAGGGGACCGATCTTGTTCTTCTCCAGGTAGGCTTGGATCCTGGTCTGCTGGTGAGACGCCATGAAGAGCTCCGGAGGCGGGGGCCGAGCTCCTCTCCCCCGGCGGCGGCGGCGGCTGCAGTCCCTCCGGCTGCTCGCGGCTCCCTCCCCCGCCGCCCAGGGGCTGCCACAGCGGGAGCGGGGCGAGGCGCGGCCGAGGGGCGGCAGCCCGAAGTCCCCGGGACGGAGCAAACTCAGGTAACCGGAGGGTACCCAGGTGCCAGTCGCCCGCTGAACTAGGCGCGGGGCGGCGGCGGGCTGTCTCCCCTTAGGGAGCAGCGGGCGGGCGCTGCCCGGAGCGGAGCATGGTGCAGGGAGGAGGAGAGCTGCAAAGGCGGCCCCCGACCCCGCGCCGCGCTCGGTGTCTGTCTGTCTGTGTGTGTGTGTGCGCGCGCCTGTGCCTGGCAGCGCCTTGGTTACGGGAACAGCCGCGGCTGGAGCTGCCGCCCTCGCCACAGCGCCGCTCCCGAAGCCAATGGCTGGGGGCTCCTGGCAGCGCCGCGGCCGCTGGCGCCCGTTGACGCCCGGGCTCCGGCGCACAAAAGGCGGGAGCGAGGGAAGGGGGAGGAGAACGGGCGGGAGGCGGGGGCTGCTCCGGCGCCTTCCCCCCACCGCCGCCTGGGGACGGGCTCTTCCCCCACCAGAGCCCGGTTCCCGTTCTCCGGGGGCGCTGCCTGCGCGTCGGCGTCTTGCCAGGGACCCCCCCCACCAACCCCGCTCCCCCGGGCCGGGGGTCCCCCGGAGTGAGGGGCCTGGGCGGCACTCGCGAACTTCAGCTGGTGGAGGGTCGCGGGGGAGAGGAACGAGGCGCTCCGTGAGCAAGGAAGGGGGCACAGGGACTACAGCCAGCCTTAATGTTTGCTTAAATTATTTTTAAATCTTAAAATGCTGCCTTTCTTACGATATCGGTGAAATTCCCAGCTAGCCACACCGAGCATCTTAACGCACTAATCCGCGTAGCTATGAAGGTGTGCCCTGGTCGTAGGTTGTGGCGATAGCCCTCCGACAGCCAAGGGCTCCCACTCAAAAAGCGGTGGAGTAAATGAGAAATTGCCACCTGGCTTCAGGGAGCAGCGACTTAACGGCTACATCAAAGAAGCAGTATTTATTCTTTCTCCACTTCAAGTAATTAGTTCCCCACCTTTTCCGGAAGCAGGGTCATAACCACCTTTTTCTCTCTCTCTCTCTCTAGAGAAGAACAAACAAAAACATGCTTCTCAGGATTTGACACCTCTGTTCTTCTGCAATAACTGATTTTGCTGTACCAGCGTTTACCTGCTTAAAAAAAAAAAAAGAAAAAAAAAGAAAAAAAACCCAAATGGTGAAAAAGCCGTATTTTTTTTTTTTTTATATAAGAATGTTTTAAAAGGACAAAACAGCTTTGAAGAATATTGGGAACATTCAGCACATCTGCTGAATCAGGCTGCCTGCTCCCAATCAAGCAGTGTTCTGCAAATGCAAGAGTACAAGCTTCTCCTGATTCAGAAACCGTTAAAGAAAAGGATAAATTTTATCAGGAGTCAGAAGATCGTGAGTTCTGCTCCCATAGCCATTGACTGCTGTTTGACTTTAAAGTCCTCCTTACTGACCTGAAACTCCTGCCTCTATCTAGGAGGAAGTCAGGTGTAAGTGTATTATAAAGAGAGTTTGCAGTGCACCCTGTAACATAAGCCATAGCTTGTAGGATTGTTTAATGGTTTTGCTGGAACATGCTCAGTTTTACTGCTCATCCCAGTCTCAGTGAGGCAGAGTGTTTATTTTCCATAGTAGCCGCTAAAAAATGGCCTTTTTAAATTTGGATTTTTAATGTGTTGGTAGTCTTACAATATTTGTATCAGCTCAGAGTTTTAGCGTATCGTCTCCAGCAAAGTGCAGCTGCTTTGCCTGGTGCCACTTAAATAATATAATGCTAAACTAGTTTAATCAGCCTAATGAGGATCATACAATCATAAGGGTAATTGCTGGTGATGCTGGTTCTCTATAGTGGCTCTAATGATTCCCGTCACATGAGGATGTTTGTAAAATCTCACAAATCTCACCAGAACCCAGACTGCTCCAATAGAGAAGTCTCTCACTTTGCAAAATGTTTTCTCCCTCCCATGAGCCAAAAATGAGAACATATGTTTCTATAGCCCTACACAGCCTGACTTTTTCAAAGCAGCAGTACTTCCAGACCTGCTGGGACCTGACCGCACCAGGAGCTGCAAACTGTCACTGCTCTGTGTAGACCAATAAGAGGACTGACGAAAAGAAACAAGACTATCAGCAATACAAATAGAAAAGAGAACTTATTAAAGGAGGTTTTAAAGATAGCATAAC